>NC_052156.1:157769574-158069574 GCF_902713615.1 Scyliorhinus canicula | reverse complement strand
TCTTCACCGCACAAGTATTTAACGCCATTATATATTTCTCTAGCTTCATGTCCTGCGATGAGCAGTGCTATTTTCATTTCTTCTGAGGCTGCTTTTAAATCACTAGCTATGATATATATATCGATCATTTGTTTAAATATTTTCCATTCGTTACTTAAATTATCGGTTGTGTTCAGCTGAGGTGGGGTTCCAATCAATATAATCGAATTAGCGAAGTCTTCCCACATCGAATGTCCGGTATGAGTTTTCCTTCCCATTTTGGTCTTTGGGTCTGCAGCTTGTGTAATCTTCTAGTAAGCATTCTGAACTCAATCCTGGTACCATGTGTTGTTCCTTGTGTCTTAATAAAGCTCGCAGTCTTAAAGTTGAAGTAGATGCTTTATTGTGAGTTTGTTCTCTCATCAGTGCCTAACTTAAAGTTACATCGATGTTGCTAGTCTGTTTTGCTTCCAGCTCACGTTCCTGTGAAGTATGTGCTGACTTCCTGTTCGTGTGTATTTATATCTCTCCTGTGCTCCCTCTAGTGCTTGCTCAGTTGTATTACATCTACACAGATATACAATCACCACAACATCCACCCTGTCAAGACCCATCAGGATCTTCTATGTTTTAATCAAGTTGCCACTTACTCTTCTAAATTCCAGATGATACAAGCATGCCTGTTCAACCTTTCCTCATATGACTATCTCCCCCATTCCAGGTATTAGCCTGTGCTGAACGACTTGCGAAGCATTTACATTCTTCCTTAAATAGGGTAACTAATACTGTACATAGTACTCCACAGTAACTTCATTGAAGCCTACTTGTAACAATAAGCGATTATTATTATTATGATTATGTAATCTCACGAGTGACCTGTTCAACTGAAGCATAACCTCCCTACTTTTGGAATCGATTCCCCTCGCAATAAATGATAACATCCAAACCTTGCAGATTAGCCTTTCATGATTCATGCACTAGGACGCCCAGATCTCTCTAACTGAAATTCCATTAGTGAGCACCTTGTAGTTTAATAAAAACACCTACATTTATGGATAGCCGTTGGGCATCCATTTGGAAGTTCTATTCAGATTAAACAGCTGAACCTGCAAAAATGAGATATTGGGTGAACATAGCTGGATATTTGGGAACTGTCAAATAGCAGGCTCAAAAGCCTTTACACAGCATTTTGACAAGTACTTGACTAATTGTAACTTTAAACTGTAGCTTCGAGTCCACGGGTGGTGTAACAGGATCCGGGCGTGTAGGTAGGGAAAGAGGGTGATGTATTGGCCTTTGCTTCCCTGATAGCCCAGAGACCGATTCTATTGGGCAGGTGGGACTCGGTGTACTCAGTGTAGGGGCGTGGCTGAAGGCAATAGATACAGAAAGGCAATGCATGGGCTCTGACAATACTCCGGTAATACTACTGAAGACTTGTGCTCCAGAACTCTCCGCAGCCCTAGCCAAGCTGTTTCAATACAGCGACAGCACTGGCATCTAACCAGCAATGTGGAAAATTGCTCGGATATGTCCTGTACACAAGAAACAGGACAAAACCAACCGAGCCAATTACCGCCCTATCAGTCTACACTCCATCATCAGAAAAGTGATGGAAGGAGTCATCAACAGTGCTATCGAGCACTGACTCAGCAATAACCTGCTCACGGATACTCAGTTTGGGTTCCACCAGGATCACTCAGCTCCTGACTTCATTACAGCCTTGGTTCAAATGCGGCAAGAGCTAACTGCCAGAAGAAAGGTGAGAGTGACTGTCCACAACATCAAGGCAGCATTTGAGTATGGCATCAAGGAGCCCTAGCAAAATTGGAGCCAATGGGAATCAGAGGAAAAACTTTCCCCTGGTTGGAGTCATACCTGGCACAAAGGAAGATGGTTGTGGTGGTTGGAGGACAATCATCTCAGCTCCAGGACATCATGGCAAGAGTTCCTCAGGGATGTGCCCCAGGCCCAATCATCTTCAGCTGCTTTATCAATGACCTCCCTTCCATCAAAAGGTCAGAAGTGGGGATGTTCCCAGATGATTTGCACAACTTTCAGCACCATTCACGACACCTCAGATAATGAAGCAATCCATGTTCAAATGCAGCAAGACCTGCATAATGTCCAGGGTTGGGCTGACAAGTGGCAAGTTATATTTGTGCCACACAAGTGCCAGGCAAAGACCATCTCCACCACGAGACAGTCTAATCATCAGCCTTTGACATTTAATGGCATTACCTCCTGCTGAATCCCCCACAATCAACATCCTGGGGGTACCATTGATCAGAAACTGTGGACTGGCCATATTAATACTATGGCTATCAAAGCAGGTCAAAGGCTAGGAATCCTATGGAGGGTAGCACCGACCTCCCCAAAAAAGCCTATCCACCATTTGCAAGGCACAAGTGAGGAGTGTAATGTGATACTTACCACTTATCTGGATGAGTGCAGCTCCAACAACACAATCCAGGTCAAAGCAGCCCACTTGATTGCTACCTCTTCCACAAATATTCTTCAATCCCTCCATCACTGACGAACAGTGGAAGCCATGTGTACCATCTATAAGATGCACTGCATTAACTCGCCAAGGTTCCTTAGACACCACCTTCCAAACCAACGACCACTACCATCTGGAAGGACAGGGGCTGCAGATACCTGGGAACCCGACCACCTGGAGATTCCCCTCCAAGTCACTCACCACCCCAACTTGGAAATATATCGCCATTCCTTCACTGTTGCTGGGTGAAAATCCTGGAACTCCCTCCCTAACAGCATTATGGGTGTACCTACACTTCAGGGACTACTGTGGTTCAAGAATGAAGATCGCCACCTACCTTGTGAAGGGCAACTAGGGATGGGCAATAAATGCTGGCCCAACCAGCAACACCCACATTCCATAAATTAATTTTAAATAATCTATCTACCTCTGCTTTGAAAATATTAAAAGACTGTTTCCACTGCCGTTTGAGGAAAGGAGTTCCAAAGAATCACTATCCTCAGAGAAAAAATTCTCATCTTTTTCTTAAGTAAGCAACCCCTTATTTTTAAACATTGACTCCTAGTTGTAGATTCTCCCATGACAGGAAACCTCCCGTCCACATCCCTTAAAATCCCGCAGAATCTTCGAAGTTTCAATCAAGTCGCCCCTTATTCTTCTAAACTCCAGTGACAACTAGCCTGTCCATATTTTCTTTGTAACGTGACCTGGCTATTCCTGGCATTAGAATCAGAGAATCTTGCAGTAAAGAAGTAGGCTATTTGGCCCTTCATGCCAGAGACAGATCTTGGAAAGAGTGGACCTATTTAGTCCCATTCCCAAGCTTTTTTCCTTATAACCCTACAGGTTAGTCCTCTGTGAGTTCATATCCAATTGCTTTTTGACGGTTTCTTTTTTTAAATAAATATAGGGTACCCAATTCTTTCTTTTTTTCCCCAATTAAAGGGCAATTTAGCATGGCCAATTCACCTACCTGGCACATCTTTGGGTTGTGGGGGGTGAGACCGAAGCAGACACAGGGAGAATGTGCAAACTCCACACTGATGGTGGCCTGGGGCCGGGATCGGACCCAGGCGCTGTGAGGCAGCAGTGCACCACCATGATGCCCATTTTTTGACAGTTTCTGCAGGTAGTGCATTTTAGACCTTGATTATGAAAAAGATTCTCATTTCCTCTTCAGTCCTTTTTGGAGTTGTTTTTAATCAACTTGCTCGAACAAAGCCCAGTATTTTTGCTGCACCAAATTTCCTTCCACCTTTCCTTATTCAATTCAATCAATATGTACTTCAATTCCTCCCTTTCTCTCATAATAATGTAATAAAAATCTTTTTTGTCACAAGTAGGCTTACATTAACACTGCAATACTTCTGCAACTACTGTGAAAAAACCCTAGTCGCCACATTCCGGCACCTGTTCGGGTACAGAGGGAGAATTCAGAATGTCCAAATTCATAACAGCATGTCTTTCGGGACTTGTGGGAGGTAACCAGAGCACCTGGAGGAAATTCACGCAGACAGGGGAGAACGTGCAGATACCGCACAGACAGTGTCCCAAGCCAGGAATCGAACCGGAGACCCTGGAACTGTGAAGCAACAGTGCTCTGCATTAGAGTTGGCCAGGAAGACCCAGTGGATGTGGTTTATGTGGCCCCGCAGAAGGCTTTTGGAAAGTTCTCACATAGCAGATTATTGCTTGCGATCCAATAGCTGCGTTGCGCTCTCCCGGTACGGCCGGTGAATCCCAGGAGTGCATTCTCACGCAATCTCGGGAATGCCAGGCTAATATGTTTATCTAGCTTTCTGTTAAATGCAGCTCTATGATTTATTAATTTACTTTAAATGAAGGGCTTTCCTTGCAGTATTGGTCAAAGATTGCAGCCCAGTTTTGCAGTAGCAGCAGAAGTGATGCCAAATCTGCCATTGTTTGCCATTATTACTCCACTGAAGCAGAGAACTCCAGTCTAGACATGTGCAGTTAAACCTGAAAATGCAGAAGTGCCCCAGAATACAATCGCTGAAAAAAAAAGCACGGAAATGAGAAGAACTATCACCGGTTAGTCCCATTCTAAAAATCCCTGATAAAGTTACACTTTGTTGAATTAGTGTTTTTTTTAATGATGTCCTAAGTTCAGAACTGGCCCTGAAAGAGTAAGTTTTTATTTGTTAAATTATGAATTTAAAAATTAATAGTTGTAAAGTAATTTCAAAAAAGTTTGATACCTTGCCGTCCATCTTAATTGCATGCATATATGCCAAGAATTTAATTTAAAATTTTAGAGAAAGTGAAATAAAAATGAAGGGATTCGGTGTTTTTCTTTCCTGGTTTGAACATAGAACATACAGTGCAGGAGACTATTCGGCCCATCAAGTCTGCACCGACCCACTTAAGCCCTCACTTCCACCTTATGCCCGTAACCCAATAACCCCTCGTAACTGATTTGGACACGAAGGGCAATTTAGCATGGCCAATCCACCTAACCTGCACGTCTTAGGACTGTGGGAGGAAACCGGAGCATCCAGAGGAAACCCACGCAGACACGGGGAGGACGTGCAGACTCCGCACAGACAGTGACCCAGCGGGGAATCAAACCTGGGACCCTGGCGCTGTGAAGCCACAGTGCTAGCCACTTGTGCTACCATGCTGCCCAGTGAGAATATGTCAACGTTACTGTCACTGGAGAGTCAGTGATGTAGTACTAGGTTCAAATGGAACAAATTCCCAAATCAGGTCAGCTTTGTTTGGTCCAAGTAAAAACTGAGTCTACTGCATCTGTCTGCCCAAGAAATTATTTCAGATCGTGTTCTAGAGGAACCATGAAGTTGCAATACTGAGGAACTTAACTCATCCATATGCAACATCGATTAATTTCAATAATGGCCAAATCTTTATTCATGTAACTTTTTAAAAAATGGCAGTTATCAATATCTGATGCACAGGATTAGTTTTCAACTCAATAAGTTAATTCAGGGATCCAGATGATGCCATAAATTACAAAAGTGCATCTGAAAAGATGCATTAACCGTCAACTGAAACTTGGCATAGAATATTCTTGGAGGCAGTTGTCACCACAGAAATTAACTGTCATCTGCTGATTTTAGCAATGTCCTTATGAAAGGACAATGACCAAAACATCTCAAATTTATCAAGAAATAATCAGACAACCATCGACGAGAAACATGGCCGTTTCTCTGTCCCCAGTTGTTGCCGAACCTGCAGAGTACTGCCAGCATTCTTCGCTTCCATTTTAAATTAATTGTCTTCTGAATCAATTGCTCCAATGCAAGCTGAGGACCAGTGACTTATCCCATTTAAGCATTGCCAGTCTTTCCATTACATCCTGCCCATCAATTTTCATCAAAACCATTACCTCCACTTGCACTGATAATCTGTCAGCATCATTTTCCTTAGTAAACATTGATACAAAGTACACATGAATATTCCAAGCTTGATCTGTACCTCCCAGGATACAGTGCAGGATACCTATTTACATGATGGGCAAATGTTAATTGCAATTTTTATTCTCATATTCTCTCATTGCCATTTTTATTTTCCTCTGTATGTACCCACTTTGACATTTTTATTTTCCTCCGTACTGCCCCTCATCTGGCAGTATTTGGCCTGGCAATTCTGAAAAATTTATCTGACATGTATCACATGCCCTCATATTTCATTTCATTATCTCCTCTATTTCCTTTATCATCCAAAAAGCCCCGGCTTTTATTCCCCTACCTTTCTCTCTTGTTCGAATGTGCCCAGCCTATATCTGAAACATCTGATCCTTAAAAGTTCACCCATTTATTTAGGAAGTTTTTCCTGTAGGACTTTGGTTATATTTTACCGTGATTCAATTCCCTCTCAACTCACTTAAGCTAGCCCTCTTGCAATCCAAATGTTCTCATTAAATTGTTACTTGCGCTTCTCCATTACTAATCTCAACCTAAGGTTATAATGATCAGTCTTGCCCAAATGTTCCTCACTGACATTTGCTCCTGTTCATACACCTCGTTCCCCACCAACAGATCCAGAAATGCCTCCTTCTTAGTTGGACCAAAAACATCCCGGGCAAAGAAGTTCTCCAGAGCACATTCCATAAATTCCTTTCCTTCGTTGCCTTAACATTATTTTAATCAATATTTGTAAAATTAAAGTTGCCCAGTATCACGACTCCATATTTTTTGTACAACTCTCTGAACTTCCTGAAAATTTGCTCTTTCTAACTATTTGGAGACCAATACATTATCTCGATAGCATGATTATTTTCTTCTGGTTTCTCAGTGCCAACCAGATTCAGTGCTTGCCTCCTCAAGGACACCCTCTTTCCAACACTATAATGTCTTCTCCAAACAGTACTGACACTCCACCTCCCTTTTTCCCTTCTCCATCTTTTCTGAACATTTTGTATCCATGAATATCAAAGAGCTCAGTCCTCACCATTTTTAAGCCATGGTTCTGTTATTGCCACAATGTTATATCTCTGCATGGCTATTTCCGCATGTAGGTCACCAACCTTATTCATCACACTTTGTGTTTGTATACATTTTGGTACATTCCCATGGCTTTTAAACAGTAAATGGTATAAATTAGACCTTTTTTTTTCTTTAAATAATTTTTATTCAAAATTTTCATAAAATATCAACAACAAAGTAATTTTTTTTTATACAAAGTACAGAAAAAAGAAAAAACAGTACCCCCCCCATACACAAAGGAAGAGGTAAATTAACACCCGCCATTCGCACAAAACCCCCCCCCCCCCCTCGTGTATACGTAGAGAAAGAAATAATTCAACGCCCCGCCATTAGCACAGAGCATCTATGCCCGTCCCTCCAGTCCGAAACAACCCCCCCCCCGGGCTGCTGCAGCTGCTGGCCATTTCCTACCATTCCTATCGCCTCCTGAAAAACCCCTGCACTGATCCCCTTAGGGCAAATTTCACCTTCTCTAGTTTAAGAAACCCTGCCATATCGTTGACCCAGGCCTCCACGCTTGGGGGCCCTCGCATCCTTCCACTGAAGAAGAATCCTCCGCCGGGCTACTAGGGACGGAAAGGCCAGAACACCGGCCTCTTTCGCCTCCTGCACTCCTGGCTCCACTGCAACCCCAAAAATTGCGAGCCCCCAGCCCGGATTGACCCTGGATCCTACCACCCTCGACACCGTCCTCGCTACGCCCATCCAAAATTCTCCCAGCGCTGGGCATGCCCAGAACATATGGGCATGATTTGCTGGGCTCCCCGAGCACCTGATACACCTGTCCTCACTCCCGAAGAACCGACTCATCCTTGTCCCAGTCATGTGAGCCCTATGCAGCACCTTAAACTGTATGAGGCCAAGCCCCGCACAAGAAGAGGAGTTCACCCTCCCCAGGGTGTCCGCCCACGTCCCCTCCTCTATCTCCTCACCAAGCTCCTCCTCCCATTTACCCTTCAGCTCCTCGACCGAGGCCTCATCCATCTCCTGCATCACCTGGTACGCTGCCGAGATCCTCCCCTCACCAACCCACACCCCCGAGAGCACCCTCCTGGATCCCACGCGGCGGCAGCAGAGGAAACTCCGCCACCTGCCAAACGCCCTTACCTGAATGTACCCTCGGAATAGTCGTAAAAACTCCGACCTCCTCCTATTCGTGGCCACGCTCGCCATCGGGGCCTCATACAACAGCCTCACCCAACTAACAAACCCCTCCCCAAACCCGAACCTTTCCAACACCTCCCACAAGTATCCCCACTCAACCCTATCAAAGGCCTTCTCCGCGTCCAGCGCCACCACAATCTCCGCCTCCCCTTCTACTGCCGGCATCATTATAACGTTCAAGAGCCTCCTTATGTTGGTGTTCAGCTGCCTCCCCTTCACAAACCCCGTTTGATCTTCGTGGATAACCTGCGGCACACAGTCCTCTATCCTCACGGCCAAGATCTTTGCCAACAGCTTGGCGTCCACATTCAAAAGTGAGATCGGCCTGTATGACCCACACTGCAGGGGATCCTTGTCCCGCTTAAGAATCAGGGAGATCAGCGCCCGAGTCATCGTCGGGGGCAAAGTCAATCCAGTGGCGGAACCAGCACCGCGTTGAAATCCCCCCCATTATCAGACCCCCCCGCCTCCAAATCTGGAATCCGGCCCAACATGCGCCGCATGAAACCCGCATCTTCCCAATTCGGGGACGTTAACCAGCACCACCCGCTCCCTTTGCAGCTTGCCACTCACCATCACATACCTCCCACCACTGTCTGCCACCACATTCAACGCCTCAAACGACACCCTCTTCCCCACCAGGTTCGCCACCCCCCGATTTTTTGCATCCAGCCCCGAATGAAACACTTGGCTCACCCATCCCTTCCTCAATCTAACCTGATCCGCCACCTTTAGGTGCGTCTCCTGAAGCATGGCTACATCCGCCTTCAGCCCCTTCAGGTGCGCAAACCCGGGCCCGTTTGACCGGCCCATTCAGTCCCCTCACATTCCAGGTGATCAATCGGATCAGGGGACCGCCTGCCCCCCTCCCCTGTTGGCTAGCCATCACCCTTCCGCAATCAGCCACGTGCCCACGCCCCCCGCTCAGTCCTATCCCCACAGCGACAGACCCCCATCCCGACCCCCTCTACATGCTCCAGCTCTGCCGTGGCCATTCCAGCAACAACCCGGTATCCCCCCTCTTTCCCCCCCCTAGCTGCGTAACCCCTTCCATTGTACTTCCGTAAGTCAGCCGAATCCTGCTGACCCCGGCCGCTCCCGCCACCCCAATGACCCCCCCAGTGCAACACAACCACCTCCTCAGTGCCGGCCCCGCCCACCGCTCCTCTAGCGCGGGAGAAAAGCCCGCGCTTCCATCCCAAGCCCCCCCCCCCCGAACCAAAACGCGGGAAAAGACAGGCACATGACCCAACAGGACCGCGAACCCCACCCAAACTCTCAACCAGTGAACAAAATACGGACCCCAAACATGACAAAATACCCAAATAAACAGATAACAGTCCCAAACAAGCAGGAAAAAAAAGCAGAACAGCAAAAACAGATCATCCAATAGAACCGATAAAGCGAAATGATACCCAGGAGGGCAAAGCCTCCGGGCTATATACAGCATTCCCCAGCCCTCAGTCCAAGTCCAGCTTCTCTGCCTGAACAAAAGTCCAGGCTTCCTCCGGGGAGTCAAAATATAGCTGGCGATCTTTATACGTGACCCACAGGCATGCCGGCTGTAACAAGCCAAACTTGACCCCCTTCTTGTGAAGCACTGCCTTCGCCCGGTTAAAGCTAGCCCTTCTCTTCGCCACCTCCGCACTCCAGTCCTGGTATATCCTGACCTCCACATTCTCCCACTTGCTACTCCTCTCCTTCGCCCAACGCAGCGCACACTCGCGGTTGACAAAACGGTGAAAATAGACCAGCACCGCCCGAGGCGGCTCGTTTGGCCTGGGTTTCCTCAGCAGCATCCGATGGGCACCCTCCAGCTCCAAAGGCCCCTGGAACGACCTTGCACCCATTAGCATGTTCAGCATCATGGCCACATAGGCCCCCAAATCCGAACCTTCCAGCCCCTCTGGGAGGCCGAGGATCCGCAGGTTCTTCCGACGGGCCCGGTTCTCGATCTCCTCCATCCTTGCTGACCACTTCTTATGAAGCACCTCGTGCGACTCCACCTTCACTGCCAGGCCCAGGAGTTCGTCTTCGCCCTCCGAGGCCTTTTGCCGAAGCTCTCGGATCTCCGCACCCTGAGCCGTCTGGGTCGCCATAAGCTTGTTCAGGGAGGCCTTAAACGGCTCCAGAATCTCTGCCTTCAGCTCCTTAAAGGAGCGCTGAAGCAGCTCCTGCTGCTCTCGCGTCCACTGCTGCCACGCTACTGCTGCTTCCCCGCCCACCGCCATCTTGCTTCTTCTGCCTCGCACCTTTCTCTGCTCCAAAGCCGATTTTTTGACCGCTCTGCTCCTAGTCCAGGCCATCCAACGGCGGAGAATCGTAGAGAGAGTGTTCCCACACGGGGAAAAGTCCAACCAGCACCACTACGGGCCCTTAAAAGAGCCCAAAAGACCGAAAAAAGCGGGAGCTACCGAACGTGCAGCTTAGCTCCGCAACACCGCAACCGGTAGTCCAAATTAAACATATTATTAAAGAACAGTGTCGGTGACACAAAGAGTAGAGAGACAGGAGGAAGCACAAATACATGCATGCTTTCTCGTGTGTAAAGAATGGAGCCCTCAACAATGGCTAAGACGACACTAACAACCATACATTATAGTTGAAAATTAATTGCCAAGAGAAGGGCACTGAGAAAGACATATCTCTGAAAACAGAGGGCTCGGGAAGATGTATTTGTTGATTCCTCCGAGGAAGGAGCAGTGCTCTGAAAGCTAGCGTTTGAAACAAACCTATTGGACTTTAACCTGGTGTTGTCAGACTTCTTACTGTGCTCACCCCAGTCCAACACCGGCATCTCCACATCATGGATAATGTTACATTTGAAGCAGTGGAAAATGCAGATGATTATCTGGCACATGTGGAGCCTAATGAGGTGGAAACTGAGCACAAGAGCAACCCTATTGCTGAGAGAGATGAATTTTGAGTGTGCTGCAAACACATTGAAGGACCCGTTAATCGCAGGAAAAGGAAAGCCTTCAAAAGCAATGTGTCTGGGTGTTATCCATGTAGAGACAAAGGGAGCGATTGACCACAATCAATACAAATAAGAATGTCTAAAATTGCCTCAATCAGGTCATTCATTTTTTTACCGAATAAAAAGTCAACAGCTTTTATTTTTCAAATTAACATAGCTGGAAATATCTTACCGTGCATGCTATGTTTTGAGCCAGACAGGAGTCTCACAAGTGCCCAGAAAGCATCCTCTTCATTCAGATACATAAGAAGTAGTGCAGTAATCTGACTCATTCCCTGGCAGTAACCTACTTCCTACAATTGAATTTTTAAAAAAGTTCAGCAGTCACTTAAAGGGAACTTAGTCATTATCCTTTATGGATGTGAATGAGATTTCAATATTTAATTTATACCATTTTAAAATTAAATAATTCTTAATAATGATTTATGAAATATCAACATTAGAAAAAGGAACAAATGTGAAAAGAACAGCTGTCAACGTCCTTTCCAAATGTAATTTATACTAAAATCAGAGCTTCTAGAAAATGCACAGCAGTTTGTTGAACTTGTTTCTGCAGTCTACACAACAGATGTACCAGAAGTGTTAATGGCTGTCAAAATGTGAAACTTTGCAAAAAGGTAACACTGCAGACACATGCAATTTTCTCAAGCTGCAGAGAACTTAATCTACAAACAGTGTGAAATTTAACTATTGAAGAGATGTCAAATTGGTTCCACAATCAGAAAAAAGCCAAAAAACTAGCAAGGCAAATAAAAACTATAAAATTAAATTAAGGAATTTAAAGTAGTATAATATTCAACAGACACAAATCAAAGAAATATCAGGACAGGGATGGCATCATTAAGTGATACATAAACTCAGAGGTAACACCCACACCCTGTAAATGAATATTTACATAAAAATGACAGAAATATTAATTACTTTCCCTCAGAATTTATCAGGCAAACTAACATACATAGAACATAGAACACTACAGCGCAGTACGGGCCCTTCGGCCCTCGATGGTGCGCCGACCTGTGAAACCATCTGAAGCCTATCTGACCTACACTATTCCATTTTCATCCATATGTCTATCCAGTGACCACTTAAATGCCCTTAAAGTTGGTGAGTCTACTATTGTTGCAGGCAGGGCGTTCCACACCCCTACTACTCTCCGAGTAAAGAAACTGCCTCTGACATCTGTCCTATATCTATCACCCCTCAATTTAAAGCTATGTCCCCTCGTGTTGGTCATCACCATCCGAGGAAAAAGACTCTCACTGTCCACCCTATCTAACCCTCTGACTATCTTATATGTCTCTATTAAGTCACCTCTCAGCCTTCTCCTCTCGAACGAAAACAACCTCAAGTCCCTGAGCCTTTCCTCGTAAGACCTTCCCTCCATACCAGGCAACATCGTAGTAAATCTCCTCTGAACCCTTTCCAAAGCTTCCACATCCTTCCTATAATGTGACCAGAACTGCACGCAGTACTCCAGGTGCGGCCGCACCAGAGTTATGTACAGCTGCAGCATGACCTTGTGGCTCCGAAACTCAATCCCCCTGCTGATAAAGGCTAGCACACCATATGCCTTCTTAACAGCCCTATTAACCTGGGTGGCAACTTTCAGGGATTTATGTACCTGGATGCCGAGATCTCTCTCTTCATCTACACTACCAAGAATCTTGCCATTAGCCCAGTACTCTGCATTCCTGTTACTCCTTCCAAAGTGAACCACCTCACACTTTTCCGCATTAAACTCCATCTGCCACCTCTCAGCCCAGCTCTGCAGCTTATCTATGTCCCTCTGTATCCTATAACATCCTTCAGCACTATCCACAACTCCACCGACCTTCGTGTCATCTGCAAATTTACTAACCCATCCTTCTACACCCTCTTCCAGGTCATTTATAAAAATGACAAACAGCAGTGGCCCCAAAACAGATCCTTGCGGTACACCACTAGTAACTGAACTCCAGGATGAACTTTTGCCATCAACCACCACCCTGTGTCTTCTTTCAGCTAGCCAATTACTGATCCAAACCGCTAAATCACCTTCAATCCCATACTTCCTTATTTTCTGCAATAGCCTACCGTGGGGAACCTTATCAAACGCCTTACTGAAATCCATATACACCACATCAACCGCTTTACCCTCATCCACCTGTTTGGTCACCTTCTCAAAAAACTCAATAAGGTTTGTGAGGCATGACCTACCCTTCACAAAACCGTGTTGACTATCGCTAATCAACTTGTTCTTTTCAAGATGATTATAAACCCTATCTCTTATAACCTTTTCCAACATTTTACCCACAACCGAAGTAAGGCTCACAGGTCTATAATTACCAGGGTTGTCTCTACTCCCCTTCTTGAACAAGGGGACAACATTTGCTATCCTCCAGTCTTCCGGCACTATTCCTGTCGACAAAGACGACATAAAGATCAAGGACAAAGGCTCTGCAATCTCCTCCCTGGCTTCCCAGAGAATCCTAGGATAAATCCCATCTGGCCCAGGGGGCTTATCTATTTTGACATTTTCCAAAATTGCTAACACCTCCTCCTTTTGAACCTCAATTCCATCTAGCTTGGTCGACTGAACCCGAGTGTTCTCCTCAACAACATTGTCTTTCTCCAGTGTAAACACTGACGAAAAATATCCATTTAACGCTTCCCCTATCTCCTCTGATTCCACACACAACTTTCCACTACTATCCTTGATTGGCCCTAATCTTACTCTAGTCATTCTTTTGTTCCTGATATACCTATAGAAAGCCTTAGGGTTTTCCTTGATCCTATCCGCCAATGACTTTTCGTGTCCTCTCCTCGCTCTTCTTAACTCTCCCTTTAGGTCCTTCCTGGCTAACTTGTAACTCTCAAGTGCCCTAACTGAGCCTTCATGTCTCATCCTAACATAAGCCTTCTTCTTCCTCTTGACAAGTGCTTCAACTTCCTTAGTAAACCACGGTACATAGAAACAGACATAGAAAATAGTAGCAGGAGGCCATTCAGTGCTTCATGCCTGCTCTGTCATTCATTATCATGGCTAATTATCAAGTTCAATAGCCTGATCCCACCTTCCCGCACATCTCTTGATTCCTTTAGGCCAAGAGCAATACCTAACTCTTCCTTGAAATTACACAACGGTTTGGCCTCAATTACTTTCTGTGGGAGTGGATTCCACAGATTCACCACTCTCTGGGTGAAGAAATTTCTCCTCAGTCCTAAAAGGTCTGAGGTCCACATCCTCAAAATATGAACCCCTGGTTCTGGACACCCCCACCATCAGGAACATTTTTCTGAATCTCCCTGGTCTAATCGTGTTAAAATTTTGTAAGCTTCTACGAGATCCCCTCTCACTCTTCTAAACGCCAATGAATATAATCCTAACTGTCTTAGTCTCTCCTCATATGACAAACCCACCATCCCAGGAGTCAGCCTGGTAAACATTCACTCCACAGCAAGAACATCGTTCCTCAGATAAGAACACCAAAACTGCATACAACACTCCAGGTGTGGTCTCACCAATGCCCTATATACAACTGCAACAAAACATTCATTTCCTATACTCAAATCCTTTTGCAATGATGGCCAACACCCCATTTGCCTTCTTTACTGTACCTGCACACTTACTTTCAGTGACTGATGCACGAGGACACCAAGGTCTCACTTCAGTATTCACCTCTCTCAATTTACACCCATTGAAATAATAACCTGCCTTCCTATTTTTGCTATCAAAGTGGATAACTTCACATTTATCCACATTATACTGCACCTGCCATGCATCTGCCCACTCACTCAGCCTGACCAAATCCCGTTGAAGCATCTCTGCATCCTCCTCGCAGCTCACCCTCCCACCCAACTTTGTATCATCTGAAAATTTGGAGATAATGTTTTTAGTTCCCTCGTCCAATCATTAAGATGCAATGTAAACAGTTGGGGTCTGAGCACAGATCCCTGCATACCCCACCAGTGACTGCCTTCCAAACATGATAGACGCACAAGAAGAAATCCTTGCCTGCTCCAAAAAACAATTCAAATTCAAATTGAATCCAATTTATGTTATGGTCCCCCAAGAGACACATACCAGATCCAGACATTACACCTGACCTCACGCTCATCTTTGCCGAAAGGCCGAGAAGTGGTAAGGATGGGGTAATTGATAAACAAATTAGAATTGATAAAATCCCTGGTTCGGAGGATTGCATCTACACATATTAAAAGCAGTTAGGGAAAAGGTGCCTGAGGCACCATTGCACACATATAAAAATTCATTAGAAAAGGGAATAGCAAGAGTAGATTGGGGGACAGCTAATATGATTCATATATTATCTATAAAATAGAAAGCTAGAACAAACCCACAGAACTATAGGCCAATTAGCTCGTTGATGGTCAGAAGAATAATGGAATTCCTAACTCAAGATACTTCTAGAAATGGAAAACTTGCTGAAGAGTAGTCATCAAAAAGGAAAAACTGAGCTTGACCAACTTTATCAAAGTATTTCAATTTACAGAAAAGATAATAAAAGTAATGCAGGAAGGGCAGCACGGTGGCCTAGTGGTTAGCACAGCTGCCTCACGGCGCTGAGGTACCAGGTTCGATCCCGGCTCTGCGTCACTGTCCGTGTGGAGTTTGCACATTCTCCCCGTGTCTGCGTGGGTTTCGCCCCCACAACCCAAAAATGTGCAGTTAGGTGGATTGGCCACGCTAAATTGCCCCTTAATTGGAAAATATAATTGGGTAATCTAAATTTTTTTTAAAAAGTAATGCAGGAGACATAATGGGCGGGATTCTCCAACCCCCGCCGGGTCAGAGAATCACTGGGGGGGGGGGGGGGGGGGGGGGGGGGGGGGGGGGGCGTGAATCCCGCCCCGTCGCTCCGACGCCGGCTGCCGAATTCTCCGGCGCTGGTTTTCAGGTGGGGGTGGGGATCACGCCGCGCCAGTCGGGGACTGTTGGCAGCAGCCCCCCCGGCAATTCTCTGGGCCCCGATGGGCAAAGCAGCCGCCCGTTTTCAGCCAGTCCCACCGACGTGAAATGGACATGGTCCATCACGGCGAGACCTGGCTTCAGCCAGCTAGGTGAGTCCTCGGGGGGGGGGGGGGATCCAGGCCCGGGGTGGGCCCCCACGGCAGCCTGGCCCGCGATCGGGGGCCACCGATCTGCGGGCAGGCCTGTACCGTGGGGGCACTCTTTCCTTCCACGTCGGCCTCTGTATAGGGCTCCGCCATGGCCGGCGCGGAGGAGAACCCCGCTGCGCATACGCAGGATCACGCCAGCCGGTCTGCGCATGTGCGGAACAATGCCGGTGGTTCTGCGCATGTGCCAACTCGCGCCGGCCCTTTGCTGCTGCTGGTTGGCACACGCCAACCCCTCTGCCGCCGCCCAGCCCCCGGAAGTGCCGAGGATTCCACACCCGGTTGGCCCGACTCCGGAGTAGTTCGCGCCGCTCTTGGCGCCGGACCATCCGGCCAGTAGCGGGAGAATCCGGCCAATATATTTGGATTTCCAAAAAGCTTTTGATAAAGCCTTTTGGCCAGACTAGAACACGTGGAATCAGGGGGCAAGGAGCGGGGTGGTGGGGGGGAACGGACAGGTACACCAATCACTAAGGGTAGTTTCATAGATTATTAAGACCAAAAAAAAGCAACAAAACACTGCTCATTTCAAGAAGGAGGGACAGAACTGTAAAGCAAAGTTATGTTAAAATTGTGTAGAATCTTGTTTGGAGAATATTGTGAACACTTCTGGTGTCTTTTTATGAGAAACGATGTGACACCGGAGAAGGTGCAAAATAATGACCATGCTGGTGTTCTTTTCTATCAAAAACAGATGGGATGAACTGATAAAACGTTCAGAATTATGAAAAGGTTTGATAGGTTAGATGTAGAACTGGGGCTTCCTTTCGCAGAGGCGACCAGAATTGAGGCCATAATATAAGATAGTCTCAAATAGAATAGGGAATTCAGGAGAAATTGTTACTTAGACAGTAGTTAGAATGTGCAAGACCCTACATGGGCTAGTTGAGGCAAATAACATACATGAATTTAAGGGAAAGCTACTTAAGCATATGTGGAGAGGACAGCAGGATGTATTGGAGTCAGGTGATAGGGATGAGTGGTGGGGGAGGGGGGGGGGGTAGGCTCATGCAGAATGTGAACACTGACGTGGATCTGTCTGGTAGCAGATTTCTGTGCTGTAAATACTTGGCTTAGGTCACTAACTACACATTTACAAAGTTATTGGATGACGTGGATCAAACACCAGAAGATTAAATTTAATTTGCACTCCATAAAACAATTACCAGTGATACATTTTGACGTATGATTACTGAAGAGCAACTGATGAATTTTATGCCCACAATTAACATTCTCTTTGCACTGTTAAATTCTTCAAAAAGGGGGAAGACAATGAATAAAAACATTTCTGAGATTTTCCTTCAAGTATCCTTCACACTTAATTGCACTTGACTGACAGTATCCCACCTTTCTAAAGATTTCCAACAAGCACTTTGCTGGAACTGAACATTTTGAAATCAATCTCTCAAAATTTTCATTTGGAAAAACTTCAATTTACAACCTTACAGAAAGACAATATAAACAAGATAACAACCAGCTTAAAATATTGACTGCAAAAAACATACCGTGTTATACAGGGAATAAGCAGCTAAAACGTGGAACAAAGCTTGCTGCCTGTAGAAGAGAAATGCAAAAGATTATCTTTCAATTTTGTCTTATGCCATATTGAATATGTACACATTACTGAGAACATCTTCCTCAAATCTGAAAGCAAGATCTAGAGTTCAGGGTGGTTTCAGGTATCTCAGTGTTCAGTTTGCCTACATGTGCCAGTTGCTGATGAGTTAAGCAAAATAGTACCCCAGACATTTGCAAGAGAGACACTCATGGGTCGCTCCTCGGGAACAAGTCGTTTTCATCATTTGAACTGTGTCTCTTACAGTATTAAGGGAGTACATTACCCTGCAACTGAAGATCCCTCTCCTAACAAAGGGCTATTTTTCTTGACCCACAGCCATGGATATGGATCCCAAAGAACAGTCGACAAAGAGGAAGATCTATTAGACATGTCTTAACATTGAGCCACAGCTTCATGGTCTCTCTCCAGATTGTTGACTATCAATTAAGGGCAGCACGGTAGCATTGTGGATAGCACAATTGCTTCACAGCTCCAGGGTCCCAGGTTCGATTCCGGCTTGGGTCATTGTCTGTGTGGAGTCTGCACATCCTCCCCGTGTGTGCGTGGGTTTCCTCCAGGTGCTCCGGTTTCCTCCCACAGTCCAAAGATGTGCAGGTTAGGTGGATTGGCCATGATAAATTGCCCTTAGTGTCCAAAATTGCCGTTAGTGTTGGGTGGGGTTACTGGGTTATGGGGATAGGGTGGAGGTGTTGACCTCTTTCCAAGAGCCGGTGCAGATTCGATGGGCCGAGTGGCCTCCTTCTGCACTGTAAATTCTATGATAATTACCAAAGCAATCCTTGAAAATCTTCAATTCAGTTTTGGACAATATATTTGGGCAGCACGGTAGCATGGTGGTTAGCATAAATGCTTCACAGCTCCATGGTCCCAGCTTCGGTTCCCGGCTGGGTCACTGTCTGTGCAGAGTCTGCATGTCCTCCCCGTGTGTGCATGGGTTTCCTCCGGGTGCTCCGGTTTCCACCCACAGTCCAAAGATGTGCGGGTTAGGTGGATTGGCCATGCTAAATTGCCCGTAGTGTCCTAAAAAGTAAGGTTAAGGGGGTTGTTGCGTTACGGGTATAGGGTGGATACGTGGGTTTGAGTAGGGTGATCATTGCTCGGCACAACATCGAGGGCCGAAGGGCCTGTTCTGTGCTGTACTGTTCTATGTTCTATTTATGGTATGACTTCCATCAGCTTTCTGCCATTCTGCTTCTTGGACGAGGCTGCCACTTGGCTTCACTCCCACATTCAGGTAGTGATTCTGCCTTCACAAAGCGCACGTACTCCTTTGCAGATCCTCAAATGTCTACCAATTCCAGAAAAACACTAGCTCGGGCTATTAACTCCCAATGTGACATATGAAACAAACTCATAAAAGCTGAATTCATGTGTGCAACCACAACAGAATAGGAGGAACAAAAGCAAAATATTGCAGATACCGGATATTTGAACTAAAAAGTGCCGGAAATACTCAGCATGATAGTAAATACTCAGGATAGGCAGGATCAGTGGAAAGAAACTATGTTAACAATGAACTCCTTTCATCAGATCTGAAGATCGGTAGAAATGTAAGGGTTTTAAAACCATTGGGATGGGCAGAAAGGGGACAGCAAGTACAAAGGGAAGGTCTGTGATTGGGTGGAGGGCAGGAGATATTAAAGAAAAGCTTTCATGATGCAACAGCCAAACAGTGCAATAATGAATGTAGTACAGAAACACAAGTTGAGAATAGCAGATATTTAAGATGTTTAGAAGTTAGGCAATGTCACATTACATTTCAGTTGTAATTTTAACAACTTAGATTTCTATAGAGCCATTGAGTTCAGAAGTAGGGACAAATAAGACCATCAGACGTAGGAGAAGAATTAGGCCACTCGGCCCATTGAGTCTGCTCCACCATTCAATTATGGCTGATATTTTTCTCATCCCCATTCTCCTGCCTTCTCCCCATAACCCCTGATCCCCTTACTGATCAAAAACTTATCTCTGTCTTAAAGACACTCAGTGATTTGGCCTCCACAGCTTCACCACCCTCCAGCTGAAGAAATTCCTCCTCATTTCTGCTTTGAAGGATCGTCCCTTTAGTCTGAGATTGTTTCCTCTGCTTCTAGTTTTTCCTACAAGTGGAAACAGCCTAGTCACATCCATTCTATCCAGACCTCACAGTATCCTGTAAGTTTCAATAGATCCTCCCTCACCCTAAACCCCAACGAGTACAGACCCAGAGTCCTCAACCGTTCCTCATACGACAAGCTCTTCATTCCAGGGATCATTCTTGTGAACCTCCTCTGGACCCTTTCCAAGGCCAGCACATCTTTCCTTAGATATTGGGCCCAAAACTGCTCACAAACTCCAAATGGGATCTGATCAGAGTCTTATACAGTCTCAGAAGTACATCCCTGGTCTTGTATTCTAGCCCTCTCGACATGAATGCTAACATTGTATTTGCCTTCCTCACTGCCGACTGAACCTTTACTTCAACCTTAAGAGAATCATCATCAAGAACTCCCAAGTCCCTTTGTGCTTCTGATTTCCGAAGCATCTTCCCATTTAGAAAATAATCTATCCTCCATTTCTCCTTCCAAAGTGCATAACCTCACACTTTTCCACATTGTATTCCATCTGCCACTTCTTTGCCCACTCTGCTAGCCTGTCCAAGTCCTTCTTCAGCCCGCCTGCTTCCGTAGTACTACCTGCCCCTCTACAGGTCTTTGTATCATCTGCAAACTTAGCACCAGTGCCTTCAGATCTTTCTTCCAGATCATTAATGTATATTGTGAAAAGTTGTGGTCCCAGCACCAACCCGAGGCACACCACTAGTCACCAGCTGCAATCCTGAAAAAAACCATTTATCCATATTCTGACAGTCAGCCATTCCTCTATCCATGCCAGGAACTTACCCTTAACACATGGGCTCTTAACTGACTTAACAATCTCCTATGCGGCACCTTGTCAAAGGCCTTCTGGAAATCTAAATAAATCACATCCACTGGTTCTCCTTCGTCTAACTTTCTTGTTCCCTCCTCAAAGAACTTAAACAGATTTGTCAGACATGACCGCCCCTTGACAAAGCCATGCTGACTCACTCCTATTTTATCATGCACTTCCAAAGTACTCCGCAATCTCATCTTTAATAATGGACTCTAAAATCTTACCAATGACCGACGTCAGGCTAACGGCCTATAATTTCCCGTCTTCTGCCTCCCTCCCTTCTTAAAAAGGGTGTTACATCAGCCACTTTCCAGTCCTCTGGGACCCTTCCTGTCTCCAGTGATTCCTGAAAGATCACCACCAATGCCTCCACAATTTCCCGAGCTATTTATTTTAGAACCCTGGGATGTACTCCATCTGGTCCAGGTGATTTATCCACCTTCAGACCTTTCAGTTTCCACAGAACCTTCTCCTTAGTAATGGTCACTGCACGCACCTCTGTCCCCTGGTTCTCCTGGAACTCTGGCATTCCACTGGTGTCTTCCACTGTGAAGACTGATGCAAAGTAACTATACAGTTCATCTGCCATTTCTTTGTTTCCTATTATTACTTCTTCAGCCACATTTTCCAATGGTCCAATGTCTATTTTTGCCTCTCTCATACCTTTTATGTATTGAAAAAAACTCTTCCCATCTTCCTTTATATTACCAGCTAGCACTTATACTTCATCTTCTCCCCTCTTATTGCTTTTTTTGTTGTCCTCTGCTCACTTTTAAAGGCTTCCCAATCCTCTGGCTTCCCACTAATCCTCGCCACTTTGTATGCTTTTCTTTTGCTTTTATGCTGTCCTTGACTTCCCTCATCAGCCATGTATGCCTTGTCCTCCCTTTAGCAGGTTTTCTCCTCCTTGGGATGAATGTCTATTGTGCCTCCTGAATAACCCCCAAAAACCCCTGCCGTTACTGTTCTATTGTCTTCCCTGCTAGGCTCCTTTTCCAATAAACTCTGGCCTGCTCCTCCCTTATGTCTTTGTAGTTACCCTTATTTAATTGTAATACCGTTACATCTGACTGCAGTTTCTCTCTCTCAAACTGCAGTGTAAATTCTATCATTGTGTGGTCACTGCTCCTCAAGGGGTCCTTCGCCTTAAGTTCCCTAATCACGTCTGCCTCATTACACATCACCAAATCCAGAATTGCCTGTTTCCTAGTAGGCTCTGTCACAAGCTGTTCCAAAAAATCATCTTTTAGACAGTCCACAAATTCCTTCTCTTGGGATCCATTACCAACCTAATTTTCCCAGTCCACCTGCATATTGAAGTCCCCCATAATTATTGTAATATTGCCTTTTTTACATGCCTTTTCTATCTCCTGATTTATTTTCTGCACCACATCCTGACTACTGCTAGGGGGCCAGTACCTTTGCAATTCCTCAACTCTACCCACAGAGATCATCTGCCTTCTGATTCTATATCGCTCCTTGATATCGATTTACCTTCATTCCTTTCTAACAATGCAACCCATCCCCTTTGCCCATCTACCTGTCCTTTCAATAGGACACATATCCTTGGATATTTAGATCACAGCCCTGATCCCCTTGCAGTCGCGTCTCTGTGATGTCCACAACATCATAACGGCCAATTTCAATGTGTGCAACAAGCTCATTTACCTTGTTCCGTATACTGTGCGCATTTAGGTACAACACCCTCAATCCTGCATTGACCACCTTCCTTTTCATACTGGTCACCCTTTTTGCTCTGCCTGAGGCTGATGTTGTTCTTTTATTTTGGTTCTCTATTTCTCCTTCAGTTACTACACCTTCCAAGCTCACATTCGGGTTCCCACTCTCCTGCCATTCTATTTTAAATCCTCCCGAGTGAATCGAGCAAACCTCCCAGCCAGGATATCGGTGCCCCTCCAGTTTAGATGTAACCCGTCCTTCTTGTACAAGTCCCACCTGCCCCGGAAGAGATCCCAATGGTCCAAAAATCTGAAACCCTCCCTCCTACACAATCAGTTTAGCCATGTGTTTCACTGCACTATACTGCCTATTTCTAACCTCACTGGCAAATGGCACAAGGACTAATCCTGAGATTACAACCCTAGAGGTCCTGCTTTTTAGCTTACTGCCCAACTCCCCGAGCTCCTTCTGCAGGACCTCATCACTCTTCCTGCCTATGTCATTAGTGCCTATGTTTACTACAACCTCTGGCTGTTCACCCTCTCCCTTCAGGATGTCCTGTGTTCGTTCCGAGACATCCTTGACCCTGGCACCAGGGAGGCAAATTCCATTCTGGAGTCTCTTTCACATCCACAGAAGCGCCCATCTGTGTCCCTTACTATAGAGTTCCCTATAACTATCACACGCCTGCACTTTGCCCTCCCCTGCTGATCAACAGAGCCAGTTGTCGTGCCACTGTTCTGCCTGCTGTTGTTTTCTCCTGATAGGCTATCCCCCGCAACAGTATCCAAAACACTTCCGGTGGCGGCAATGCGGAGCTAAGCCGCACGATCGGCAGCTCCCACTAATAACGGACTTTGGGGCTCTTTTCAGGGCCCCCAACGGAACTTCGTCGACGAATCCCGACGTGGGAAGGGGTCTGGAGTAGATCACTAAGGTCCTATGGTCCGGACCAGGAGTGGGGTAAACAGAAAAACAGTGGAAGCGCCCCTGGAAAAGTGGGGGAAGAGAAACAAAATGGCGGCCGGCGGAGCCCTCGAGGAGCTGAGGCAGTGGGCTCTGCTGCGCTGCTTCCAGGAGCTTAAGGTGGAGCTGCTGGAGTCGCTGAAGGCTACCACCAGAGAGCTGATGAAGACTCAGGACAGCCCAGGGGGCCGCGATCCGGGAGCTGCTGCAGCAGCAGGCCTCCGCAAGGGAGGATGAGGCCATGACTGTCGCGGGGAAGGTGGAGATGCAAGAGGGGCTCCATAAAAGGTGGCAGGAGCGGTTCGAGGAGCTGGACAACCGGTCGAGGCGGAAGAATTTGCGGATCCTGGGCCTCACGGGAGGGCTGGAGGGGTCGGACCTGGCGGCCTATGTGGTCGTTATGCTGAACTCGTTGATGGGAGCTGGGTCCTTCCAGGGGCCCCTGGAGTTGGAGGGGGCCCACAGAATTCTGGCTAGGAGGCCCAAGCGGAACGAGCCGCCACGGGCGGTGTTGATGCGGTTTCACCGGATCGTTGATCGTGAGTGCGTGCTCCGGTGGGCCAAGGAGGAGCGGAGCAGCAAGTGGGAGAACACGGAGATGCGGATCTTCCAGGACTGGAGTGCGGAGGTGGTTAAGCGGAGGGCCGGGTTCAACCAGACGAAGGCGGTGCTCCACAGACGGAGCGTGAAGTTTGGCATGTTGCAGCCGGCGCCTCTGTGGGTCACCTACAAGGACCGGCACCATTATTTTGAGTCCCCGGAGGAGGCGTGGGCCTTTGTGCAGGCCGAGAACTGGACTCAAACTGAGGGTCAAAGTTGGGGGATATTGTATGATAATGTAATTGTGTTTGATTTTTGCTCTGGAGGGGGCGGGGGTTCTCTGTTTAATGCAAGATGTGTGTTGGCTTTAGGGTGGGTGGGGCGATGTCGTTATGTCTTTTTGTATGGGTCTGGTGGACGGATTCGGGCAGGGAGGTAAACTGGGAGTGCAGGGAGCTGGTGGTGGGGACTGGAAATGGGAGTTGCCCTAGAGGAGGCGGGGTTGGGCAGGGCGAAAGCGCGGGCTTTTCTCTGGTTTCCCGCGCTGTGGGATGATGGGGGCGGAGTCGGGGCTGAGAAGCGCGGGCCGTTGCTGGCTGTTATTTTCCCGCGCAAGAGCGGGGGGGAGGGAGGAGGGCCTGCTGATGGGCACGAAGGAGGAGGAGTAGTCCCACGTGGGGAGGAGTCGGAGGTATGGCGGGAGTCGCCGGGGTCAGCAGAAGTTAGCTGGCTCACGGGAGTGCTATAGAGGGAGGGGCGTGACTAGGAGGGGTCCTAGCCTGGGGGGGGGAGCTGCCGCCGTGGGGAACTGGCCGAACGGGGGACGCTGGCCAGTGGTGGGCAGGGGATGGGTTATGGCTAATCGGCAGGGGAGGAGGGCAGGGAGCCCTCTGATCCGGCTGATAACCTGGAATGCGAGGGGGCTGAATGGGCCGGTCAAACGGGCCCAGGTGTTTGCGCACTTGAAGGGGCGAAGGCTGATGTGGCCATGCTCCAAGAGACACACCTGAAAGTGGCGGACCAGGTTTGGCTGAGGAAGGGATGCGTGGGCCAAGTATTTCATTCAGGGCTGGATGAGAAGAATCGGGGGGTGGCGATCCTGGTGGTCAAGAGGGTGGCGTTTGAGGCATCGAATGTGGTGGCTGACAGTAGCGGGAGGTATGTGATGGTGAGTGGTAAGCTGCAGGGGGAGTGGGTGGTGTTGGTGAATGTTTACGCCCCAGATTGGGACGATGCGGGGTTTATGCGGCGCATGTTGGGCCGCATTCTGGACCTGGAGGTGGGGGGCCTGATCATGGGGGGGGCTTCAACACGGTGTTGGATCCCCCATTGGATTGATCCAAGTCGCGGACGGGTAGGAGGCCAGCGGCGGCTAAGGTGTGGAGGTGATTTATGGATCAGATGGGAGGGGTGGATCCCTGGAGGTTTGCGAGGCCAAGGGCCAGGGATTACTCGTTTTTCTCCCACGTGCATAAGGCCTATTCGAGGATTGATTTTTTTGTCCTGAGCAGGGGGCTGGTTTCGAGGGTGGAGGATGTTGAATACTCTGCCATTGCCATTTCGTATCATGCCCCGCACTGGGTGGACCTCGGGCTGGGAGAGGAGAGGGACCAACATCCGCTCTGGCGCTTGGAGGTGGGGCTGCTGGCAGATGCGAAGGTGGCCGGGAGGGTTCGGGGGTGTATTGAGAGGTACCTTGAGGCTAACAATAACGGGCAGGTCCGAGTGGGGACGGTCTGGGAGGCGGTGATTAGAGGGGAGTTGATTTCCATCCGAACCCATAGCAGAGGGCAGCAGAGCAAAGCTACTGACCAGCTGTTCTGGGGAAATTTGTATACGTGCAGTGCGGTCAGCCTAAGTTGAAGGTGAACCGGCGAAGGAGACCCAAGGAGTTTGAGTGAAGACAAGCATCCAGCAGAGGGCAGCAGAGCAAAGCTACTGATCAGCTGTTCTGGGGAAATTTGCATACGTGCAGTGCGGTCAGCCTAAGTTGAAGGTGAACCGGCGAAGGAGACCCAAGGAGTTTGAGTGAAGACAAGCATCCAGCAGAGGGCAGCAGAGCAAAGCTACTGATCAGCTGTTCTGGGGAAATTTGCATACGCGCAGTGCGGTCAGCCTAAGTTGAAGGTGAACCGGCGAAGGAGACCCAAGGAGTTTGAGTGAAGACAAGCATCCAGCAGAGGGCAGCAGAGCAAAGCTACTGATCAGCTGTTCTGGGGAAATTTGCATACGTGCAGTGCGGTCAGCCTAAGTTGAAGGTGAACCGGCGAAGGAGACCCAAGGAGTTTGAGTGAAGACAAGCATCCAGCAGAGGGCAGCAGAGCAAAGCTACTGATCAGCTGTTCTGGGGAAATTTGCATACGTGCAGTGCGGTCAGCCTAAGTTGAAGGTGAACCGGCGAAGGAGACCCAAGGAGTTTGAGTGAAGACAAGCATCCAGCAGAGGGCAGCAGAGCAAAGCTACTGATCAGCTGTTCTGGGGAAATTTGCATACGTGCAGTGCGGTCAGCCTAAGTTGAAGGTGAACCGGCGAAGGAGTCCCAAGGAGTTTGAATGAAGACAAGCATCCAGCAGAGGGCAGCAGAGCAAAGCTACTGATCAGCTGTTCTGGGGAAATTTGCATACGTGCAGTGCGGTCAGCCTAAGTTGAAGGTGAACCGGCGAAGGAGACCCAAGGAGTTTGAGTGAAGACAAGCATCCAGCAGAGGGCAGCAGAGCAAAGCTACTGATCAGCTGTTCTGGGGAAATTTGCATACGTGCAGTGCGGTCAGCCTAAGTTGAAGGTGAACCGGCGAAGGAGTCCCAAGGAGTTTGAATGAAGACAAGCATCCAGCAGAGGGCAGCAGAGCAAAGCTACTGATCAGCTGTTCTGGGGAAATTTGCATACGTGCAGTGCGGTCAGCCTAAGTTGAAGGTGAACCGGCGAAGGAGACCCAAGGAGTTTGAGTGAAGACAAGCATCCAGCAGAGGGCAGCAGAGCAAAGCTACTGATCAGCTGTTCTGGGGAAATTTGCATACGTGCAGTGCGGTCAGCCTAAGTAGAAGGTGGTTTGTGGAGGGGCTGTTGTCAAGTGACAGTTAAACCCGAAACACTTATTGAGTGTTTCCCACCCTACCTCCTCCTCTAACCAACCCCCCCACCCCACGGTGGTTGGGAAGCGGGAGCAGGGGCCTGTCGTGAAGGTGAGTGAGTGCCTTTAAATTTGCTTACCTTTCAGCGGGACCAGGGTTTGAGGTAATATCAGGTAAGCTCTTTTTTTCTTTTTCTTGTTTTTTTTTTTAAATCTAGAGGTGATGTCAGGGAAGGCAGTACAATGCTCCTCCTGCAGAATGTTTGAGGTGAGGGACGCCGTCAGTGTCCCTGCTGATTTCATCTGTGGGAAGTGCACCCAACTCCAGCTCCTCAAAAACCGTGTTAGGGACCTGGAGCTTGAGCTGGATGAACTTCGGATCATTCGGGAGGCAGAGGGGGTCATAGATAGGAGCTTCAGGGAAGTAGTTACACCAAAGACTGGAGATAGATGGGTAACTGTAAGTGGGACTGGGAAGAAGCAGTCAGTGCAGGGACCTTCTGCGGTCGTTCCCCTGAGTAACAAGTATACCATTTTGGATACTTGTGGGGGGGACGACTTACCAGGGGTAAGCCATGGGGTACGGGCCTCTGGCACGAAATCTGTCCCTGTTGCTCAGAAGGGAAGGGGGAAAGGAGTAGAACATTAGTAATTGGGGACTCAATAGTCAGGGGCACAGATAGGAGATTTTGTGGGAGCGAGAGAGACTCACGTTTGGTATGTTGCCTCCCAGGTGCAAGGATACGTCATGTCTCGGATCATGTTTTCCGGGTCCTTAAGGGGGAGGGGGAGCAGCCCCAAGTCGTAGTCCACATTGGCACTAACGACATAGGTAGGAAAGGGGACAAGGATGTCAGGCAGGCCTTTAGGGAGCTAGGATGGAAGCTCAGAGCGAGAACAAACAGAGTTGTTATCTCTGGGTTGTTGCCCGTGCCACGTGATAGTCAGATGAGGAATAGGGAGAGAGAGCAATTAAACACGTGGCTACAGGGATGGTGCAGGCGGGAGGGATTCAGATTTCTGGATAACTGGGGCTCTTTCTGGGGAAGGTGGGACCTCTATAGACAGGATGGTCTACATCTGAACCTGAGGGGCACCAATATCCTGGGGGGGAGATTTGTTAGTGCTCTTTGGGGGGGTTTAAACTAATTCAGCAGGGGCATGGGAACCTGGATTGTAGTTTTGGGGTACGCGAGATTGAGAGTATAGAGGTCAGGAGCACAGATTTGACTTCGCAGGAGGGTGCCAGTGTTCAGGTAGGTGGTTTGAAGTGTGTCTACTTCAATGCCAGGAGTATACGAAATAAGGTAGGGGAACTGGCAGCATGGAGTGGTACCTGGGACTTCGATGTTGTGGCCATTTCAGAGACATGGATAGAGCAGGGACAGGAATGGTTGTTGCAGGTTCCGGGGTTTAGGTGTTTTAGTAAGCTCAGAGAAGGGGGCAAAAGAGGGGGAGGTGTGGCGCTGCTAGTCAAGGACAGTATTACGGTGGCGGAAAGGATGCTAGATGGGGACTCTTCTTCCGAGGTAGTATGGGCTGAGGTTAGAAACAGGAAAGGAGAGGTCACCCTGTTGGGAGTTTTCAATAGGCCACCTAATAGTTCTAGGGATGTAGAGGAAAGGATGGCGAAGATGATTCTGGAAAAGAGCGAAAGTAACAGGGTAGTTGTTATGGGAGACTTTAACTTTCCAAATATTGACTGGAAAAGATATAGTTCGAGTACATTAGATCGGTCGTTCTTTGTACAATGTGTGCAGGAGGGTTTCCTGACACAATATGTTGACAGGCCAACAAGAGGCGAGGCCACATTGGATTTGGTTTTGGGTAATGAACCAGGCCAGGTGTTAGATCTGGAGGTAGGTGAGCACTTTGGAAACAGTGACCACAATTCGGTGACCTTTACGTTAGTGATGGAAAGGGATAAGTATACCCCGCAGGGCAAGAGTTATAGCTGGGGGAAGGGCAATTATGATGCCATTAGACATGACTTAGGATGTGTAGGTTGGAGAAGTAGGCTGCAAGGGTTGGACACACTGGATATGTGGAGCTTGTTCAAGGAACAGCTATTGCATTTTCTTGATAAGTACGTACCAGTCAGGCAGGGAGGAAGGGGTCGAGCGAGGGAACCGTGGTTTACCAAAGAAGTGGAATCTCTTGTTAAGAGGAAGAAGGAGGCCTATGTGAAGATGAGGCGTGAAGTTTCAGTTGGGGCGATTGATAGTTACAAGGAAGCGAGGAAGGATCTAAAGAGAGAGCTGAGACGAGCAAGGAGGGGACATGAGAAGTCTTTGGCAGGTAGGATCAAGGAAAACCCAAAAGCTTTCTATAGGTATGTCAGGAATAAAAGAATGACTAGGGTAAGAGTAGGGCCAGTCAAGGACAGTGGTGGGAAGTTGTGTGTGGAGGCTGAGGAGATAAGCGAGATACTAAATGAATACTTTTCGTCAGTATTCACTCAAGAAAAAGATAATATTGTGGAGGAGAATGCTGGGACCCAGGCTATTAGAATAGATGGCATTGAGGTGCGTAGGGAAGAAGTGTTGGCAATTCTGGACAAGGTGAAAATAGATAAGTCCCCGGGGCCTGATGGGATTTATCCTAGGATTCTCTGGGAAGCCAGGGAAGAGATTGCTGAGCCTTTGGCTTTGATTTTTAGGTCATCATTGGCTACAGGAACAGTGCCAGAGGACTGGAGGATAGCAAATGTGGTCCCTTTGTTCAAGAAGGGGAGTAGAGATAACCCCTGTAACTATAGGCCGGTGAGCCTAACGTCTGTGGTGGGTTAAGTCTTGGAGAGGATTATAAAAGATACGATTTATAATCATCTAGATAGGAATAATATGATTAGGGACAGTCAGCATGGTTTTGTGAAGGGTAGGTCATGCCTCACAAACCTTATCGAGTTCTTTGAGAAGGTGACTGAACAGGTAGACGAGGGTAGAGCAGTTGATGTGGTGTATATGAATTTCAGTAAAGCGTTTGATAAGGTTCCCCACGGTCGGCTATTGCAGAAAATAGGGAGGCTGGGGATTGAGGGTGATTTAGAGATGTGGATCAGAAATTGGCTAGTTGAAAGAAGACAGAGGGTGGTGGTTGATGGTAAATGTTCAGAATGGAGTTCAGTTACGAGTGGCATACCACAAGGATCTGTTCTGGGGCCGTTGCTGTTTGTCATTTTTATAAATGACCTAGAGGAGGGCGCAGAAGGATGGGTGAGTAAATTTGCAGACGACACTAAAGTCGGTGGAGTTGTAGACAGTGCGGAAGGATGTTGCAGGTTACAGAGGGACATAGATAAGTTGCAGAGCTGGGCTGAGAGGTGGCAAATGGAGTTTAATGTGGAGAAGTGTGAGGTGATTCACTTTGGAAAGAATAACAGGAATGTGGAATATTTGGCTAATGGTAAAATTCTTGGCAGTGTGGATGAGCAGAGAGATCTCGGTGTCCATGTACATAGATCCCTGAAAGTTGCCACCCAGGTTGATAGGGTTGTGAAGAAGGCCTATGGTGTGTTGGCCTTTATTGGTAGAGGGATTGAGTTCCGGAGCCATGAGGTCATGTTGCAGTTGTACAAAACTCTAGTACGGCCGCATTTGGAGTATTGCGTACAGTTCTGGTCGCCTCATTATAGGAAGGACGTGGAAGCTTTGGAACGGGTGCAGAGGAGATTTACCAGGATGTTGCCTGGTATGGAGGGAAAATCTTATGAGGAAAGGCTGATGGACTTGAGGTTGTTTTCATTAGAGAGAAGAAGGTTAAGAGGTGACTTAATAGAGGCATACAAAATTATCAGAGGGTTAGATAGGGTGGACAGCGAGAGCCTTCTCCCGCGGATGGAGGTGGCTAGCACGAGGGGACATAGCCTTAAATTGAGGGGTAATAGATATAGGACAGAGGTCAGAGGTGGATTTTTTACGCAGAGTGGTGAGGCCGTGGAATGCCCTACCTGCAACAGTAGTGAACTCGCCAACATTGAGGGCATTTAAAAGTTTATTGGATAAGCATATGGATGATAAGGGCATAGTGTAGGTTAGATGGCCTTTAGTTTTTTTTCCATGTCGGTGCAACATCGAGGGCCGAAGGACCTGTACTGTGCTGTATCATTCTATGTTCTATGTTCTATGAGAGGGGGGAGCAGAGGGAGAGACTGATAGGGGAGATGGTGAGGGTGGATAGGAGATATGCGGAGGCTCCGGAGGAGGGATTGCTGGGGGAGAGGCGTAGCCTGCAGGCCAGGTTCGACCTATTGACTACCAGAAAGGTGGAAGGTCAGTGGAGGAAAGCACAGGGGGCGGTGTATGAATATGGGGAGAAGGCGAGCAGGATGCGAGCACACCAGCTCCCAAAGCGAGACGCGGCCAGGGAGATTGGGGGAGTGACGGATAGAGTTGGGAAGGTGGTGCGGAGGGGGGTAGACGTTAATGGGGTCTTTAGGGACTTTTATGGGGAACTGTACCGGTCTGAACCCCCGATGGAGGGGGGTGGAATGGGGCGCTTCTTGGACAAGCTGCGATTTCCGAGGGTGGAGTAGGGGCAGGTGGAGGGACTGGGGGCGCCGATTGAGCTGAAGGAGCTGGTTAAAGGGATAGGGAGCATGCAGTCGGGGAAGGCGCCGGGGCCGGATGGGTTTCCGGCCGAATTTTATAAAAGGTATGCAGACCTGTTGGGCCCCCTGTTGGTCCAGACCTTTAACGAGGCAGGGGGGGGGGGGGGGGGCTTTGCCCCAAACTATGTCACGGGCGCTGATTTCCTTGATCCTGAAGCGGGACAAGGATAGAGGATTGTGTGCCGGGGGTCATTCACGAGAACCAGACAGGGTTTATGAAGGGAAGGCAGTTGAATACTAACATACGAAGGCTCCTCAACGTTATTATGATGCCGGCTGTGGAAGGGGAGGCGGAGATAGTGGTGGCATTAGATGCAGAGAAGGCCTTTGATAGAGTTGAGTGGGGGTATCTGTGGGAGGTGTTGGAAAGGTTTGGGTTTGGGAAGGAGTTTGTCCGTTGGGTGAGGTTGCTCTATGAGGCCCTGATGGCGAGTGTAGCCACGAATAGGAGGAGGTCGGAGTACTTTCGGCTGTACCGGGGGACGAGACAGGGGTTTCCCCTGTCCCCCTTGGTCTTTGCTTTGGCAATTGAGCCACTGGCCATGGCGTTGAGGGAGTCAGGGAACTCAGGGGCCTGGTACGGAGTGGGGAGGAGCATCGAGTGTCGCTTTATGCGGACGACCTGTTGCTGCATGTGGCGGATCCGGTGGGGGGGATGCCGGAGGTGATGAGGATTCTCAGCGAATTTGGGGGCTTCTCTGGGTATAAGCTGAACCTGGGCAAGAGCGAGTTGTTCGTGGTGCACCCGGGGGATCAGGAGGAGGGGATTGGTAGGCTCCCACTGAAGCAGGCAGGGAAGAGCTTCAGGTACCTTGGAGTCCAGGTGGCTGGGAGCTGGGGGCCCTGCACAAGCTCAACCTCACAAGGTTGGTGGAGCAGATGGAGGAGGAGTTCAAAAGGTGGTATATGTTACCGCTGTCACTGGCGGGGAGGGTGCAGTCCGTTAAGATGGCGGTGCTCCCGAGGTTTTTGTTCCTGTTCCAGTGCCTCCCCATCCTTATGCCGAAGGCCTTTTTTTAGGACGGTCAACAGGAGTATTACGGAATTTGTGTGGGCGCATAGGACTCCGAGGGTGAGAAGGGTGTTCTTGGAATGGGGCAGGGATAGGGGGGCTGGCGCTGCCCAACCTCTGTGGGTACTATTGGGCTGCCAATGCAGCGATGGTGCGTAAGTGGGTAATGGACGGGGAAGGGGCAGCATGGAAGAGGATGGAGATGGCGTCCTGTGTGGGCACGAGCCTGGAGGCGCTGGTAACCGCGCCGTTGCCGCTCCCTCCAACGAGGTATACCACGAGCCCGGTGGTGGCGGCTACCCTCAAAATTTGGGGGCAATGGAGACGGCATAGGGGAGAAGTGGGGGGCTCAATGGAGGCCCCGATATGGGGGAACCATCGCTTTGTTCCAGGGAGCATTGATGGCGGATTTCTGGGCTGGCACAGGGTAGGGGTTGGGAGGTTGAGGGACCCGTTTGTGGAGGGGAGGTTTGCGAGCTTGGGGGGGTTAGGAGGTTGAGGGACCTGTTTGTGGAGGGGAGGTTTGCGAGCTTGGGGGCGTTAGAGGGGAAGTTTGGGCTCCCCCCCGGGAACATGTTTCGGTATATGCAGGTTAGGGCGTTTGCCAGGCGGCAGGTGGAGAGATTCCCCTTGTTGCCCCCACGTGGGGTACGGGACAGGGTGCTCTCGGGGGTGTGGGTTGGAGGAGGGAGGATTTTGGACATGTACCGGGTAATGCAGGAGGTAGGCGAGGCCTCGGTGGAGGAACTGAAGGGTAAATGGGAAGAGGAGCTGGGTGAGGAGATTGAGGAGGGGACGTGGGCGGATGCTCTGGAAAGAGTGAATTCCTCCTCTTCCTGTGCGAGGCTTAGCCTCATACAGTTCAAGGTTCTGCATAGGGCCCACATGACTGGGACGAGGATGAGTAGGTTTTTCGGGGGCGAAGACAGGTGTGCTAGGTGCTCGGGGAGCCCAGCGAACCATGCCCATATGTTTTGGGCGTGCCCAGCGTTGGGGGAGTTTTGGAAGGGGGTAGCAAGGACAGTGTCGAGGGTGGTGGGATTCAGGGTCAAGCCAGGCTGGGGACTTGCAATTTTTGGGGTTGCAGTGGAGCCGGGAGTGCAGGAGGCGAAAGAGGCCGGTATCCTGGCCTTTGCGTCCCTAGTAGCCCGGCGGAGGATTCTTCTTCAATGGAAGGATGCGAGGCCCCCAAGCGTGGTGGCCTGGATCAATGATATGGCGGGGTACATCAAATTGGAGAAGGTGAAATTTTCCCTGAGGGGATCAGTACAAGGGTTCTTTAGGCGGTGGCAGCCTTTCCTGGACTGTTCGTTAATATTGTTTTGTTGTTTATATTTTGTGAAAATCTTAATAAAAATTATTTTTAAAACAAAACAGTATCCAAAACAGTATACATGTTAGACAGGGGGACAGCCACAGGGCATTCATGTGCTGACTGCCTGCCCTTTCTAGCGGTCACCCATCTGCCTACCTGCACCTTGGGTGAGACCACGCCTCTATAATTCCTATCTATGACGCTTTCCACCACCTAAATGAAATGAAATGAAATGAAAAAAAATGAAAGGAAAATCGCTTATTGTCACAAGTAGGCTTCAAATGAAAAGCCCCTAGTCGCAAAACATAAATATGGCATTGAGAGAGAGCAGTCATTTTCAAACTCCAGGTCGGTCGCAACCAGCTTTTAAAAATGCCAGCCGTGAATGACTTTCAATAATGCCGTCTGTCCCGCACATGTGTGCTCCACCATCAAATATAACTGTGCAGGCCCGGAACCCAGCAGGACAGACTACATCCTCCGTATGTCAGCGCGCTGTTCAAGGAGCAGATTTTGTTTCTAAAATCTTGCCAGAAGCGGCGACAGGGATCAGGCCACGCACCATATCACTGATACTCTGGGCGTATAATTACTGAGGAGAGCTTCCTCAGTTTTGTCGTTGCTAGCTAGCAAGCAACAGGACTAATTGAAGAACTGAAGATGGATCATTTTGGATTAAGGAAGAGAGGGCCAGTTACACAAACAGGCCAGGTCTCACAACTGAATCTGCTCGAGAAAGCTTCACAGGAGAGTCCACCGCAGAACAAAGTAGTGCTGGTGTAAGCTCCAGGACTTCTGATGAACAACCCATACAGAAATGTAACACTGAATGACGAAGCAAGTGAGGAACAAGCAGGCTCACCTGTTGCATTAAAGGGAAGCGAAAATGGTGGTTTTCGGTAAAATTTGGTAAAAATCGGTCCCCGAAAAAAAGTTTACAAAACACAGATAGTGGTTAAGCCATGATCATACTGAATGCAGAGCAGGTTCGAAGGGCCGAATGGCTCTTAGTTTATATGTAATGAAACACCTCAAGTCACTCCACAGGAGAAAACAAAGCATGGGACTGATCACACAGGCGATATCAGGTCATATGACTAGAAGCTGCATCCGAACATAGGAACATGTGGGAGAGGCAGAGAGAGTACTGAGAGAATTCCAGAGCTTGAGGCATAGACAACCGAAGACAGGGCCACCAGTGGTGCATTACTTGAAACAGACAAAGGAGCAGAATTAGAGGAGTGCAGATATCTCGGAGGATTGAGGAGTTTAGAGATATTGAGGCGCAAGACCATGGAGGAATTTGAAAACAAGAATGAGAATTTTAAAATATAGACATGTTTGACTGGAAGCTCACGGATGATAAGTGAGTTAAACATAGCCAGCAGAGTTTTCAATGGCCTCGAGTTTATGGAGATACAATGTGGGAGATGTGGGAGACCAATCAGGATTATGTTGGAATAGTTAAGTCTACAGGCAACAAAGGCATGGATCAGGGCACAGTGACCTAGTACCAGGGTCCCGGGTTCAATTCCGACCTTGGGTGACTGTGTGGAGTTTACTCATTCCCACCGTGTCTGCGTGGGTTTCCTCCGGGTGCTCCAGTTTCCTCCCACAGTTTAAAGTTGTGTAGGTTAGGTGGATTGGCCAGGCTAAAATTGCCCCTTAGTGTCCAAAGGTTAGGTGAGGTTACGGAGATAGGGCGGAGGAGTGGGCCTGGGTAGGGTGGTCATTCAGAGAGTCGGTGCAGACTTGATCTGCCAAATGGTCTCCTGCTGCATTGTAGGCAAGGGCAAAGATAAGCGATGCTACAGAGATGGAAATTGACAGCCTCACAGATGACATAATACAAGGTCAGGAGCTCATCTCAGGATCAAACATGACACCAAGGCTGCGAAGCAGCTGGCTTAAACTCAGACAGTTGCCAGGGAGAGGGATTAAGTTGGTATTTGGAGCTTGATGTTTGGAGTGAGTACTGAAAACAATGCCTTCAGTCTTATCAAAATTTAACTGGCAGGAATTTCTGCTCATCTAGTGCTGGATGCAAGATGAGCAGTATGAGGGGCAGCACGGTGGCACAGTTGTTAGCACAGCTGCCTCCCGTCAGCAAGGACCCGGGTTCGATCCTGACCCCGGGTCACTGTGCAAATACCCGTGCCGAGGACCCGGGTTCGATCCTGACCCCGTGTCACTGTGCAAACGTTCGTGCAGAGTTTGCACATTCTTACCCCCACAACCCAAAAAGACGTGCAGTGTAGGTGAATTGGCCATGCCAAATTGCCCCTTAATTGGAAAAAAATAATTTGGTACTCTAAATTTATTTTTAAAGATGATAAGCAGTTTGATAATTTCACAATAGTGGCGGAGTCAAGAGAGGAGATGGGGAGAGCGTGCTGGGTGTCGTCAACATACAGGTGAAAAATAATGCATGGCGTTCAAATGAGGTCATCAAAGAGGTGCATACAGATGAGGGGGACCAAGGATTGATCTTTGGAGAACACAAAGGTATCACTTCTGAAGCAGCAAGAGAAGCAATTGCAAGTGAATCTCTGGGTACGATTAAATAGAAAAGTATGTAATTACAGGCAAATGGCGAAGATGTCAGAGTCTACGGAGGGATTTAGACAGATTTGATGAGTGGGCAAAAACTTGGCAGATGGAATATAATGCAGGGAAATGTGAAGTTATGCACTTTGGTCAGAAGAATAAAGGAGTTGAATATTATTTAAATGAAGAACGACTGCAGAAAACTGCAACACAGATGGATTTGGTGGTCTGTGTGTCTAGATCACAAAACGTGAGACAAGTTCAGCAGGTGATTGGGAAAGCAAATGGAATGTTGGCCTTTACTTCAAATGGAATGGAGTATAAAAGTAGGGAAATTTTGCAAAAACTGTACCTGGCCACATCTTAGACTACATCTCGAATACCGTTACAATTTTGATCCCCTCAGCTAAGGAAAGGTATACTGGTATTGGAGGCAGTCCAGACAACATTCAATAGGTTGATTCCAGGTATGGAAGGATTTTCTTAATGAGGAAAGGTTGAGTAGGTTGGGCCTGTACTCAACGAGCTTAGAAGAATGAGACACTACCTTATTGAGATGTCGAGGATTCTCAGGTGGCTTGTAAGGGTAGATGCTGAGAGGTTGTATCCCCTTGTGGGAAAGTCCAGCACCAGAGGGCATAATCTCATAGTAAGATTTATTTTCTGCTGCTCACTAAGCTATGGCTCAAACAAGGAGTTTCTTTTCTGAGAATTGTGAATCTGTGGAATTCAAGGCTGGATCGTTACATATGTTCATGGCCGAGATAGATAAATTTCTAATCAGCAAACAAATTGAAGGTTCTAGGGATAAGGAAAAAAGTGCAGCTGAAGATTATCAGATCAGTAATGATTTAATTGGCTGGCAGAGCAGATTTGACTGGCCGAATGGCCTACTTCTGCTCCTCCATCATACAATTTTATGGCGAGAGCAAAACTAAAGGTGACACGAAATGATTGAGTACACTTCTAAGCAACCTTTTTTGTTTGCTTCAAACTGGAATCCGTAAAACACCATGTTCACAAAAATACTAAGTAATTCAATACCTCCCTAAACCTCTCCTTCCATGAATACTTCCCAACCCATAGTCATGGCCTCTCCCTTGACCTTGCTATATCACAGTCTCACTCCTCCATAATTCGCATCACAGATAAAATAATCTCTGATCACCTCCTTATATCTTCACAACTTAGATCCCCCTTCCATGCCCCAACCCACCTCTTTCTGTATCCCATCCCAGAGAAAAGCTATCCCAAATATTTACAACAGCGCCTTCAAAATCCCAATTATCTATACTTTGACCATCTGTTTACCTCAACATTTCTGCACAGACTGACATAAACTTGCATTCACCTCCACTTTGTCCTGGTGCCCAATAAAACTATTGCTCTCTCACTCTGAGAAAAAGTTCTCAGCTCACTGAAGTCCAAAATTTAAAAGGATATGGTACATATCTGGTTTCGCCACCCAACGGCAGGTATGGCTGGACCACTTAAAACACAACCCCAGGTCCTACACTTATCAGTTAAACTGCACACAGGGCAGCATGGTGGCGCTGCTGCCTATGACGCTGAGTACCCAGGTTCGAATCTCGACCCTGGATCACTGTCCGTGTGGAGTTTGCTCATTCTCCCCATGTCACCCCCACAACCCAAAGATGTGCAGGTTTAAGTGGATTGACCACGCTAAATTAGGGACTGTTTAGCACACGGCTAAAGCGCTGGCAGCACGGTTCAATTCCCGTAACAGCCTCCCCGAACAGGCGCCGGAATGTGGCGACTCGGGGCTTTTCACAGTAACTTCATTTGAAGCCTATTCGTGACAATAAGCAATTTTCATTTTCATTTCATTTCAAATTGTCCCTTAATTGGAAAAAAATAATTGGGTAGAAATTTATTTTTACAAAAAGCTAAAACTGCTCACAATTCCAGGATTATCCGAGAATGCAAAAGTAACCCACAACTTTTTTTCTCAACTGCAGACTGTATTTAAACCTCTGCACCTTCAGCTCCAACAAGTGCAAGGAGCTCATGGGCTTCTTCATCACTCACATTGAAACCATCTGATCAGTTGCCTCGGTCACTTTGTTCCCTTCTACAAGGCTCCCTGGCGAAACTTCCTTCAATACTCTTCCTTGCGCGAGCCCTGAATTTGCATCATGCTCTAGTTTCCCTCGTATCTCTCATGTCCTCCGAGCTCAGCTTGTACATGAGACCCACCTCTTGTTTCCCCGATCCTATCTCCACTAAGTGACTGATCACTCAACTTCCTCTCCTGACCACAACATTAGCTAATATTGCAAGTGGTTCTCTCTCTTCAGGTGCTGTCCTCCACTTTTACTTTGATCTAGTCACCCTTCTCACAAAAAACTCTTTACCCCCCTTCACCTTTGCAAACTATCTCGAACCTCCTTTTCCTCTCAAGTCCTTGAACATGTTGCCGCCTCACAAGTTGGTTCAAATCTTTCACCGATGCCATTGAACCAAAACAATGACATTCTCTGTCCCTTGACAAATATAAACGTTCCCTCCTTTTCTTATTGATTCCTTTGATTATTGGTGACCACACCATTCTACTCCAATGTATTGCGACCGTTGCCCAGCTGGAGGACACTGGTAAAAAATCTAGGAACATGGAACATAGGAACAGGAGTTGGTCTTTCAGCCCGATGAGGCTGCTCCACCATTCAATACGTGATGCGGTATCAATTACGACGAGTCGAGAGTAGAATGTAATCGAGGCTTTATTACACAAATGTGTGGCCTCCTACAGCAGCTGACGAAATGGCTGCTGTTTGGAGAGCACACATATTTATACTCCGCCTACTGGGCGGAGCCAGCAGGCAGGGATCTACCCCCGTACCTGTAGTACAGGAGCCTTACTGTAAAACCCATATATACAATATAATACAACAGTGGTGACTACCACAATACGATCATGTTATTCTGAATCAGAAATCTATCAATCACTATCTTAAACATACTCAATGATGAAGCTTCCATATTACTCTGTGTAAAGACATTTAGAAAAGAATAGAACAGTACAGCACAGAACAGGCCCTTCGGCCCTCAATGTTGTGCCGAGCAATGATCACCCTACTTAAACCCACGTAACCCGTAACCCAACAATCCCCCCATTAACCTTACACTACGGGCAATTTAGCATGGCCAATCCACCTAACCCGCACATCTTTGGACTGTGGGAGGAAACCGGAGCACCCGGAGGAAACCCACGCACACACGGGGAGGACGTGCAGACTCCACACAGACAGTGACCCAGCCGGGAATCAAACCTGGGACCACTGGAGCTGTGAAGCATTGATGCTAACCACCATGCTACCGTGAGGCCCCAACCTGAGACTTCTGAGATTTCTCCTAATCTCAGACTGAAGTGGCATCCTCTTGATTTTGAAATTATGCCCCCAGGTTCTGGACTTCACCTGCAACTATCCTGTCTATTCCTTTATGTACTTTGTAGGTTTCCTCGAATTATTCTTCAGAACTCTAGAGCAGTGATTCTCAAACTCTCTGATGTGGCGGACCGGCAGTTTTTTTTTTCAATGTGCCAGGGACCGCAGTCTCCCGTGGCGTTGAATATCACTACTGTCTCTTTCTTTTCTGGAAACACTCCATGTACCGGCAGACGATGGCTCGCGTACCGGCACCGGTACGCGTACCACACTTTGAGTAGCACTGCTCTAGAGAATACGGGCCTAGTTTTCCCAATCTCTTTTCAGAAGACAGCATCGCCATCCCTGGAGCAAGTCAGTTTAGCCTTCGTTGCACTCCCTCTATGGCAATAACATTCTTTCTGAGTTAATGGGGACCAAAACTGCACACAGTTCTCCAGGTGTGGTCTAATCAAGCTTCTTTACAATTGAATCAAGACCTCATAGGTTCTGTACTCAAATACTCTTGTGATAAAGGTTTAGGGAGGTATTGTTATTATTATTGTTTTGTTGTTATACATTTTTCAAAAATTTCAATAAAAATTATTTTAAAAAAAAAGAAAGCCAAAGATCAGGATGGGATAGCCATGACACAGTGAGGGGAGGGGAGGAGAGAGAGAGAGAGAGAGACAAGGGACTCAGCCACTCAACAAAGGAACCAGGAGACACCGTTTGTCCATATTTACATTTATTTTGTTTACCAAAAACTCAATAAAAATCTTTTTTAAAATTCCATCTGCCATGTTCTTGCCCACTCACTTAACTGTCCAAATCCACCGGTAGCCACTTTGCATCTTCCTCACAACACACATTCCCACCTAGCTTTGTATCATTGAACCTTTGGTCCTACATTCAAATATTCACATCTAATGTCAACAGCTGGGGCCTAAGTACTGATCCGTGTGCTACCCCACTAGCCACAGCCTACCAATGCGAGAATGACCCATTTATTCCTACTCTGCTTTCTGCCCATTAGCCAATCCTTATTCCATGCCAGGATATTGCCTCCTATCACACGTGCTTTTATTTATTTAATTAACCTTCTGTGGAGGACTGTATCAAAAGCTTTCTGGAAATCCAAATACGTTCACCGACTCGCCTTTGTCAATTTTGTTTGTAACATTCTCAAAAAACACCAACAAGTTCGTCAAACCTGATTTCCCATTTGTAAATCCATGCGGACTATGGCCATCAGGCCATGGTTGTCCAAGTGTCCGTTTATCACATCCTTTGTCATAGATTATTTGTAATAGATTTTTCTTACTGTGAGTGTATGGCTAACAGGTCTGTAGCTCCCCATTTTCTTTCTTCCCTCCCTTCTTAAATAGTGGGGTGACATTTGCTACCTTCCAATCTTCAGGAACCATTGCAGAATCTATAGAATTTTGCAAGATGATCATTCAGAGGTACTCCATGCACACTATCTTTGCAACAAGAGCTACCAAAGTCCAACTGAGCTTGTAAGTCACAATTTTTCAGTAACAGCAAAAAACAAAGCTTATTTACCATGACTGGAATCACCAAAGAACACCGCAGCTTTGAATACAGTAATCTCAATTTTGTTTTATAAAGCATGTCCACCCACATACATACAAACCCATTGAAAAATTTACCCATTGGAGTGTAAAACCACAATCAATCTTGGCATTAAAGTCAAGTTTAGCTTCTTGTTTCATAAAAGGAGCAACTTTATAATTTTGGCACAGGACCAGTATTATAACTTGGAAGTGAGCGGTGGAGAAGAGCTGGGGAGAGAGAATGAAACGAACTGATTGGAATAAAAGAATTTTCTGAAAAGTATTATATTACTTCACAGCCATAACGTTTTTGGATTGAATGGATCCAACTTTTTTTAATTGAGCTTTTGGTATACAAAACAAATATAAATATGAACAAACAGTGGAAGTTAAACAGGAGAATATACAAGGAAAACTAGAACAATTATTTATACCATGATCGATTTTGATTATTTACATAAATGCATCACAGTTTCCCCTTTCTTTTATTCCTTCCTCGCAGTACTTGGCCGTGGTAATTGTGGTCCCCTGCATTAAGTTTCCCACCGGTTTTCCCTTCGATTTTCTTCAGGTCAAAGCTTTGACAAAGAGTCATCGGACTCGAAACGTTAGCTCTTTTCTCTCCCTACAGATGCTGCCAGACTTGCTGAGATTTTCCAGCATTTTCTTTTTCGTTTCCGATTCCAGAATCCGCAGTAATTTGCTTTTACTAAAGTCCATCTGTAGCTTTTTCCTCTCCACCAGCTCTACGGTTGGGGCCTCGAACTATCAACGGTCTACCTCCAAAATGGAGTCAATTAGCTGTTGCCTAGCCGCCCTAACTTCCCTTTCCCTTCATGCTTTAAAAGCGATAATTTCTCCCCTGATCACAGCCTTCAGTGCCTTCCAGTACGTGGAGGGCGAGATCTCCATATTCTGGTTGTTGGTAATATATTTGTCTCCTCGTCAGCCAGGAGGGCCATGTCCCACCTCCATGGGGGTGTTGGGCACGGCCCATCTTCAACCTCACATCCTTATAATGTGGAGAGTGGTTGGAGATTCGATCGCGGAGTATTCTGCCCGCACCAGCCCTCGAAGCACAGATTTACCTACTACAAAGAAGTCGGATCTTGAATAGTTGTGTACTTGGGAGCAGAAGGAGAACTCCTTCTCCCCTGGGTGGGTGAATCGTCATGGGTCCACTGCCCCCATCTGCTCCATAAATAGGCTGCGATCTTTCGCCATGTTGAAGGTCTTTCCTGCTTTGGGATTCGACCTATCTGCCTGTGAGTCCTATACACAGTTAATGTTGCCCCCCCCCCCCCCCCAAATTCAGTCGGTGCGCATCTATGTCGGGGAGTTCTGCCATGGTCTTCTTTCAAAACTCCGTGTCATCCCGGTTGGGAGCAGGGTAGCATGGTGGTTAGCATAAATGCTTCACAGCTCCAGGGTCCCAGGTTCGATTCCCGGCTGGGTCACTGTCTGTGTGGAGTCTGCACGTCCTCCCCGTGTGCATGGGTTTCCTCCGGGTGCTCCGGTTTCCTCCCACAGTCCAAAGATGTGCGGGTTAGGTGGATTGGCCATGCTAAATTGCCCGTAGTGTCCTAATAAAAGTAAGGTTAAGGGGGGGGTTGTTGGGTTACGGGTATAGGGTGGATACGTGGGTTTGAGTAGGGTGATCATGGCTCGGCACAACATTGAGGGCCGAAGGGCCTGTTCTGTGCTGTACGTTCTATGTTCTATGTTAACGAGGACTACCGGTGGCCCGTATTGGGCACCACTGACCATGACGTACCGTCCCCCTAGCTCCGTAACTGCCCTTATCGCCATGAACATCGTCTTCTTATTTAGCAAAATGGTAACCCCCAGGCCCTTGATCCAGAGCAGGAATGGCACCACCTAGCCCGTCCTTACTCATAGTTGGTCCTTCTTCCTTCGGTGCATCTCTTGGAGGACGTCTATGTTGGCTTTCATGTTTCTCAGGTGGGTGAAGACTGTGGATCTTTCCACTGGGCCGTTAAGCCCCCTCAAGTTCAAGGTGACTATCCTGATGGGTTTTTTTGTCCCCCCGCTCCTGTGGGATCAACCACACTTACCTGGTGGACTCGCCCCGGCACTCCAGGGTTTCCCCTTGTTAGGGGGCCGTCCCAATTGGCCGCAGTCACTATTTGCCCCATGAAGTCGGGCCCCTGTGCTCCAGGGTTTCCCTTTGTCCAGGGGGCATCCAACATGGCCACCAACTGTATGCTCACCATGTGGATGAATCCCTGCACTCCAGGGTTTCCCTTTGTCCAGGGACCTTCCCAAATGGTTGCTTGCAGCGTCATTTTGTTCCAAGTCGCCACGTGTGGCCTGTTGTAGCCAGTCCAATACCCTCCATCTTTCTTCACCTATCCCTCCCTCACGGTGCCTTTTCCCCCCACCCCCGTCTTCTTTATTCCCCCATGCCGTAGCTAAACCTCCCCTTCCCCCTGATTAACCCCCCCCCCCAATCCGTTATTTGCCCCACCTCTGCCAGGCACCTTCTCCCTTGCTGGGGACGCACTGCGGCTTCTGTCTTTCTCATGAATCCCAATGCTAGCTACCTCCCGGAAGTTGCAGCACTTCCTCCCGTTGCCCAATCTCTGGGTTCCCAGTCTATAATAATAATTTCTACCATTTCTCCCACCTTACTCTGCATTTATCTATACTTCGATAAACCTTCCCTCCCCTGATGTGCTCATCTCCAAAACGAGGCAGTGTTCTCCTGCGTAAAGCGGTCACTGTGACAATGGTCTGCTGTTCGGTGTACAGACTGTTGACGGGAGAGAACTTTTTTTAGTTAGAACACTGCATTATCAAATTCTCATTCTGCGGGCTCTTCATCGCTCCCTCTGCTGCCGCTTATCCAGGCTGTTCTCTGCGACAAACCTGTCAGCATCCTCAGGGACCGTGAAAAAGCGTTCCCTGCCTTGATACGTGACCCAGAGCTTGGCTGGGTACAACATTGCGAATGTTGTGCTGTTTCTGTACAGCGCGGCTTTTGCTTTGTTAATTTCAGCCTGTTGCTTGGCCAGGTCAGCCCCAATGTCCAGATATTTTGACCTTCCCAGCTGCAGTTTTTGAACTGCCTGGATCAGTGCAGGATTCTCTCCCGTTCCTGGTGTATTTTCGCAATTATCGCCTTCGACTGTCCCCCAGTTTTGGGTTTTGATCCGAGTGACCAGTGCGCTCTGTCGATTTCTGGTGGGTTGGGGAAGCTGCCCTTCCCACCAAGCTACCCAGCATTTGGGTCACATAGTCTGTGGGGCTCTGACCTTCGATCCCCTCAGGTAGGCCCATGATCCGTAGGCTCTGCTGCCTCGACCGGTTCTCCTGGTCGTCAACCTTTCCTCTCAGGTTGCCTTGCGTCACTACCAGCCTTGCCACCTCCTTTTCCAGGGTGCCGATCTGGTCGCTCTGCTCCGTTGCGGCCCTTTCCAGATCCTTAATCGTTGCCTCCTGGGCCTCCAGTCACTTATCTGCATGTTCGCCAGCGCTTCAGCCACCGCACCCTTCACCACAGCTTGTATACCTTCTTTCGTCTCATCTCGGTGTTCCCTCAACTCTCGAGAGGAATATCCTCCATCCATTCCCAGGTGAGGGGGGAGCTTCACGTGCGTTTGGTCCATTCCTCTTGTTCTGGTAAAGCTGCGTTTTGCCGCCTCATGGGCTGGCCAGCTCGGCTGATTGCTGTTTTTCCAGGCTCTTCCCACTCCTGGTCTCAACTCGTCAGTTATTTGGCATCTTTCCTTCTGTCTTCATTTAGCTGGCGGTATGGGGGTGATTTGATTAGTTTGCAGGCATTTTTCAGGCAAGAGGTGCCTATTTTCCAAGTTCGCGGGAGGAGAACCACCTGTTGTACGATTTCTCAGCACATCCCCGCCACCGGAAGTGCCCCCAACTTAATTTTAATTAATGAAAAAATTTCATTGAGGTTATGTATTAAATCACTTGTGATTTAAAATAAAATGGGCACCACCAGTTTATCAAGAGTAACTAAGAATGGGCAATAAATTGCTGACCGTATATCAACAATATCGAGAGAACAAACATATTTTTCAAAAAGAGACACCCAATGATATCTGCACAAAACAAGTCAACAATCAATCTGTTATTCCCACTTCTGAGTCATTTTTGTAATTATTTGACAGATTGTAGTTTGAGGTGCCATTATTCCAAAGAAATTTGTGACATTCTCTCTGCCATTGAAAATTTGCCAAAAATGTAGATCAGATCCTGGAAATGTTTAACATTGGAAGATAGGGAGAATTTACTTTTTTTTTAAGAAAAATGTTTTAGGTTGTCTCAGCTGCTGTGGTGGACTTTGTCGCAGCTGTCAAAGTGCGAGCAGAATTTTCAGAACAGCTTGCTGGATGTAGATGGGCCTGAAAGCTTCCTGGAATCACTAAACAAAAAATTATTTATTTTTCGCATTTTAGTTACAGCGCATCAACCAAGTAGGGAAACGCCTCAAGGAGGTGCTTCACAATTGTAATATCAGAATGACAGAGGCACTTGTTCCACTGAGTGCTCTTTTCACTTGTTTAATTACTACATTTTGCGTTTGAAACATGTTAGTTTGAAAATATCTGATTGAATCTCCATGCTAGAAAGGTGGATTTTGTAATATAAATGCACTCTCTTACTATTTCCCAAACTTTAAAAGTGACATTAATATTTTAAGTATTCCTAAATGACTGACAGAACATACTGAAAGTAACCTTTCAAATTTGTCATTCTTGTGGACAGGAGAGACGTGCAGAACTGAAATCTTTTATTCTCTTGCCGTCTGTTCATAAGCAGAGATGTTACTTGTTTAAAAATGTGGCTCTTATTCCAAAAATCCTTTATTTGCCTAGTCAATTGTTAAAAAAGTGACTCACAGTATACAATGAGGGGTTTTACCACTATGAATAACTTAACAGTAAAAAGAAACACTGGCTGGATCAGTTCACAAGACTAGAAAGTCTAAATCCAGAGTGGGTTCATTCATGGGCAAGTTCCAATTCAGGCAGGTTCCTGGCTGGAGGTAGAAGTGCAAAATTCCTCTAAAGATGTTGACACGATAGATAAACAGGCTGAAAGGAGGGCTCAGTGCAGGCTGCTCGGTTAACCTGGACTCCTGTCCAGCTGTCAGATGTTTGCAGGTTCGGGTGAAATCAGTAGATTGCCTCCTAAGGTTAGAAATGTAACATTAAAAGTTGGCCAAAGGCTTCAGTCATGTTTACCTCAGAAGTGCCTCAAAAAGTTTTGATGGCTCCCCTTTTGTTGAGACAGGTTGTCAGCTAGTCCTCTGGTTGCAAGTATTGTGTGTTCTTATAATGAGGTGACAGATTCCACAAGAATGAGTGTGGAAATCTTCATTTGCCCTTCTTACTGCTGTCAAAAATCTAGTAAATCATGTGACCTGTAACAGTCATCCTTTGTTTCAGCGAAATCCATTTTGAAAATGGCAAAGAAAAAGTTGGATTTACATGGTTTATGATCCCTTTCATTTCTTAAGGGCATGTTCACAAATATTAATGACATCTTCAAAATGCCAGGAATGCACAAGATTGCACCATAAATGCATTATTATCACATGATGTCTAGAAATGTTTTGTGAGAGGTCAGTACATTGTAGAGAATACATCAACTCGTTGAAGAAAATTTCACACATTTGGCAAAGTACTGCATAACCTTTGTAAATACTGAAGGCAGAATAAAAAACAGCCACAGAATCATGAAAGCTTAAAGCTAATTAAGTACAAGTTTAAACGTGATTGCATTCAGACGAGATGATTTGTCAATTACATTTAAGAACACCGACCGCAGCTTAAATCTATAATTAACAGAGCTGACCCCCATCTTTACAATGCCCCCAAACACCAAATGGAATTGCATATTTATAATGTTGTTGGAGCACAGATCAATCAGTTAACTTTTCACCAATGCTGTGATTTTCCAGGGAGTAACAACTGCAATGAATGTCCACACACCACGAGACTGAAATCAAGTGTAGGTGTTTTTATTCATGTAATTTTTAAAATTCATTCAAGCGATATGGGCTTTGCTGGCTAGGCCAGCATTCATTGCCCATCCCCAACTGCCTTTAGGCGAGCTTCTTCCATTTACCAGCAAACAAGACAAGAGGATTGTGAAGAGGGATCATTTTGTTCCAAGAAAGAAACGACCAGAGACACAAATAGGCAGTGCACCCACTGGCCTGGATCTCACATCTGAATCTGCTGGAGGATGCTGCTCAGGCAATCAACAGCATGACAGAGCAGTACTAGTGTTACTAATTAACAACTGACTCCAAATGAAAATACTAGGTTATGTGGAATTGCCACGCAAAATTGCTCCACATTGACTGGCCATGATCAATGCCCGGGGTTATGGGGATAGGGTGGGGAGTGGACCCCGAGTAGCATGCTCTTTCGGTTGGTGCAGACTCGATGGGCCCAATGATGTCCTTCTGCACTGTAGGGATTTCATGGACCGTGTTACTGTAACTGACCTGTGACAACACATTAGAAATGTGCCAAATGTCCATGAGGCTGTCAGAGTTGGAGTAGCAGCTCTCATGAGTATCATGTGCTAAGTAAAATATTTTGCCCTTCACAGCGACCTACATATGCAAGTTTAGATTATCGTTTTAACAAACATGAAGGAGGCACAAAGGAATTGGCTGAACTTGCTCCTGACATGCGCATTGTCCTTTCCTACTTTGAGCCTAATTGGAGTGAGATCGTGACAACCAAGCAGGCTCCCCTTTCACATTAAAGGTTAGCAAATGTAGCGTGGGTCACAAAGGCCATCATGGGTCGCGAAGGCCGGTCGTCTGGCAAAAGTGGGGCCCGGGGGGAAAAAGTTTGAAATACACCGTCATAAATGATGCCCCAGTCAACGCGAAAGCAACACAAGGTAATGAGAGGCAAAGGTCAAACAGAACTTGTTCAACTAGTGGCCAACATATTTGCAAACAAAATGCCCCTCAGGATAGCTGGAGATGTTTCAAAGGGCAATCACATACCTCCACCGCACAACCCCTACCTAAAAACAGGGCATTTTTCAATCAAATTCAATATCGTACAATTTCATTGTATATGCTACGCCAGAGCGGGCCAGTGGACGGTCAATTTCTGCCCCATTTGACCCAGAGTTTCAACACGGTTGAAATTAACTTTTATTTTGAGAATCCCACCTTTTAACTCACCCAACCCTCTACAGGCACACAGCATGTAATGGTTTCAATGTAGAGAGAAGAGTTGAGAAGATTCTGCCTTTAGACAGGAGATAGCAAAGCATAGAGAAACTGCTTCACCTTGATGGTCGAGTGGTTTCTCCTGGGTTCTCTCCAAAAAACCCATTCTGACAGGAACCAATTGTTGTTGGTTGCCCGGCAGAACACTGGATTGGCCACCAGCCAATCAATTGAAATAATGCCTTCAATCTCTTGGGTGCTGATAGATTATTGATTCATTCATTTATTGCTGTTTTTAGGGACTGAGTGAGTGCATAGCTACAAAGTGGAATTATTCAAAATGCCATGACTGTGAAAAGATATTCATCATTTCAGATGACGACTTAACTATTGGATTTTCGGGTCTTGTCTGTAGAAATATAGACATGGTTTTAGAGAATGTTTCATATAATGACTAGACTATTGTAGTTCAGTGCATTTAGCAATAAGAATGTATCAACTAATCAGTTACAGCAAGATATATGGTCAACAGTGGCATGAGAAACCTATTGTCATGAGGATGTGCACGTAGACAGTGAGTTATTCTTGATGGATACCAGTCAGTTAATCTTCAGTAATGGCCAATGTTTGATTACTAAATCATCCTCTTCAGAGACATCTATTTGAACAAATCAGGAGGTCTCAGCTGAGAGTTAGAAACCAATGAAGGTAAATGAGGTCTCAGACCATTGATAAGAGTCCCTTAAAAGTAAGACCTCGTGGTCAAGATTTCTCCTGAATTCCTGAATCATCTATACTTTTGTTTGTGTTTAAAGTGATTTCCTTATGCTTTTATGTTTAATGATTTTTTTTCCATGTGTTTGACCCTTGTATGTATTTGATAGTTTGTTGCTAAGTTTTGATTCAGTTCTTATTCAAGTGAATAATTAGCAATAACTTTGTATTTTTGACACCTCCAATCAACCGGACTATCGACTCTCATTAGAAGATAAAATAAGAGATCCTACAGGTGCCATAAAGTCTGGGTTCTTCTGCTCAAAATATAAAACTTCATAACAGCGTATTAGTTTGACACTTCCTCTGCTCGAATTAAAGAAATGTCTCCATTAACGATCCATGGGCCAAAAACAATAAAGACAAAATAAAAGGAATATGAACAAAGAGAATCAACATGAAAGGGCCCTTACAACTGGTAGACTTAATATTTGACTGTGACTAATTTATATTAATTAATCTGGCAATTACAGCAAAAAATGGCACGGATATATGTGGGATGAAAGCAAAACATTTTAGGCCGCAACTTGCACATATTTTTTTCTCCCGAGTTTAGTGTTGAAGTTGCATTGTTAAAGCAATACCTGATGGCATCTTGTCTGACATAGCTTTAATATAAATCGATATGTGAGAAACACCAAAGCCAAATCCGATGAGGATTAGGAATTTAAATCAATAGGTTTTTACTAACAACCTTCATAATTATATATCCCTATTGAAGGAAAAGCCATCTCCCAATTATGTCCCTTTGCAGTATCAAGTTTTTTTTTTTAAATGACGGTTTCATCAACATTTTCCAAAAATTGAAGGATATTTTTCAATCGAGATAAAATAAGTGCACAATACTAAGTATCAAATTGCAGTGCTGTAGACAAAGTGTTGAAATGTGTTGTGTACCTGATCCTAATCAATAAAATACCAAAATAAAAGATACATTCAGACAGTCAGATTGTAATTCCAGTTGTCGGCATATTAATTTCATAGGTGTGACCTTCAACTAAGATGTATATCCATGATATTTAAAGAGACAATGTCATCATTTATTAGACTTGCTATTTATGAAGAATTGTTTAGATACTGGGTGCTGCCAATATTATAAATCTTTTAAAAATAAGCCAACAAGGAGATGGATTTAAATTAAAAACAGTTGAAGCAAGCATACTGCAGCATTCTGGCGTGCCGATATTGATTCATCTTCCTTACAAAGACTAAATCCCTCTTCCATACCACCCAACAAGATCACAAGTCATCACTACGAACAAAAATATTTCAAAAGCACACAAAATAAAACAGACAGGAATAAGTAAAATGGGATGCTGAAATTAACAATGATTCAATTAAACCATTTGATTTTCAACCAATCAAAATGGTGGACAAGGAAGCATATTCAAATTTCAAGGCACAACATTATATAACAGCAAGATATATTCATACTACTTCTTTAGGATCAGGCCATGTGGTTGCGTGGAGAAACCGCCAGTTTCACACAGTGGGGAGAAAAAATATAATTAGTCATTCATGATTGGCGGCCTTATAAACATCTTGGCAGCTGCTTGATGGATGTATTAAAAGGAGTAGGTATGCACTGTGAGAAAACTCTTTCGGTGAAATACAACTCACAAAAGGGAACATTATTAACTGTGCCAAGCAAATGCAAGAAGAATGTAGGAACAATAAAGATGCAAGCAAAAAAATGTCCTTACTTGACTCCATATCTTTCCCTGAACATGATGTGATCCCTGTAAGTACGGTTCACATCGAGGTCAATCTGCCTGATGTCTGGGGATATTATCCGGGCTTTGCTTTTAAGTTTCTAAAGTATTTTTTAAAAAGCAAAAGAGAGACATAAGAAAGATGTTTGGGAATTGTCGGCAATATTATCTATTCAAAATATTATGCTAAACCTACTTTGATACGTTGTCAGCATCTTCAAAATGTTTTGTATTTAATTCATCACTCCATACAATCTTCACCTATAATTTAGGCCTATTTATTCATCTTAAAAGCATTCACATTTTATGGAAATATATGAAGAATTGAATTACAATTTTTAACTAATCTTTGGTGTTCTTTTTACAATTTTTATACATGCAACAATTCATGCTTCATTACAGTCCTATGAGCATCAAAAGCCCATCAATTTCCTCATCTGTGAGCCTTCAATTGCTGGAAAGTTGCATGTTCGAGAAATTAGATAGGGGGTGGCTGATGGAAAAGAAAGGAGACAGCAAAGGAGAAAATTGGGCCACATTCAACATCCACAAAACAAGTCTATCAACACAGGTAATTAGAAATGCCAGTTAAAAGATAAAGGAGAATCATCAAACCCAACATTAGTCTTAAAATACACTCTTGGTTGAGATGATGGGTCAGAAATCAAACCTGGGCATTTATAGTCTGAATTGCCTCATATCACATCACACTGTTAATTTGCCTGTCAAGTGATTCAAGCACTTTTATTAAGTATTAGATTATCTCATAATCAAACAATAGATATTATTTCAATATTCTTTAGGTATAGAAGTCAAAAATGCTTCTTCTCCAGGTCAGGGATTTTTGGCCACGTGAACAGAAAAAAATACATACAGGTGTAAGTACCGCAATCTTCAACTTGATGGCACTGCAAAAAATGTCTTCAAATAAATTGTGCTGGAAAACACCAAATTCTAAGCACTTCCTTACATTATGTTGAATTGCAGAAAAAATTTGTACAAAATACCAGGTAAAAATTAGACACAATGTAGAAAGTCAACACAGACAACATTGCCAGTCGCAGGAATTAGAAACTTTGAACAATTACAGCCATGCTGCAAATGAACTGAGATAGAGAATAATTTACGTTTGGCAGATTGTTGAATCAGTACTTTTGATATTACTTATCCTTATTGTCACAAGTAGGCTTACATTAACACTGCAATGAAGTTACTGTGAAAAACCCCTGGTCGCCACACTCCGGCACCTGTTCGGGTACACGAAGGGAGAATTCAGAATGTCCAATTCACCTAACAGCACGTATTTCGGGACTTGTGGGAGGAAACGGCGGTGAGCACCCGGAGGAAATCCACCCAGTCATGGGGAGAACGAGCAGACTCCACACAGACAGTGAACCAGACAGCGTCCCAGGTTCAGGAATTGAACCTGGGACGCTGGAGCTGTGAAGCAAAAGTGCTACCCACTGCGCTACCATGCTGCCCCTAATCTGGACCTCATTCAATTAGCGCCATCACCATTTGGTATTAAGTAATACTGGCATTACTTAAACAAAGGTTTATACATTCCTGTAGTACATTGAAAATAAGACATGACTACTGTGATTTGATTTTAATTCTAGAAACATAAATAATTTGGTCGAATATTGGTTCATTGAATAATGAACATAGGGATTTGCTCACCTGTTCTAGCTGCAAGTTTCTGAACATAACCAGGCTTGCCAGAAGCAGGCACCAAGGAGATCAAAGTACTTCCCTCAGGTAGTGGAAAAAGACAAAGCTCAGAGGGCAGAACAACTCATCAGCATCTCCCTTCAATCATTTAAGAAGGGCAAGGGCATAGACTTGGGAGAACATGTACCACAAACACATCTTTCCAATGTCACCAATCACAACTTGGTGCAGAAATAATTTTACAGAAGGGGGCTGGATAGGGCAGAGGTTTGACACATTATCCTTTAATCTCTGGGAACTGGGTTCATCCCAGATAAATTTAATTCACATGTCAAATCTTCCATATCCAACAAATTGTACCTTGCACAAAAAATACTATAATTAGGAAAACACTTAAACGTGAAAAAGAAATCATGAAAAGTAGCCGAATCCAGTTGCCAATCATAAGCAATTATGAATTTAAGCAGAATCATAGAACTTACAGTGCAGGAGGCCATTGGGCAGCACGGTAGCACAGTGGTTAGCACTGTTGCTTCACAGCACCTTGGTCTCAGATTCTATTCCAGGCTGAGTCACTGTCTGTGCGGAGTCTGCATGTTCTCCCCGTGTCTGCGTGGGTTTCCTCCGGGTGCTCCGGTTTCCTCCCACTAGTCCCGAAAGACGTGCTATTGGGTAATTTGGACATTCTGAATTCTCCCTCTGTGTAGCCGACCAGCTGGAATGTGGTGGCGAGGGGCTTTTTACAGTAACTTCATTGCAATGTGAGCCTACTTGTGACAATAAAGATTATTAAATTCAGCCCATCAAGTCTGTACCTGTCCTTCTTATGCCCATGCCGCCACCCGATTCCCATAACCCATCAACCCCACCCAGCCTTTTGGACACTAAAGGGCAATTTATCCTGGCCCATACACCTAACTGGCACATCTTTGGACAGTGGGAGGAAACCGGAGCACCCAGAAGAAACCCACGCAGCCACGGCGAGAATGTGCAAATTTCTCACACACAGTGACCCAAGGTTGGAATTGAATCCAGGTCCTTGGAGTTGTGAGACAGCAGTGCTAATCACTGTGCCACCATGCCACCCAGGAAGGTACGATTAAATCTGCTAGTATATTATTTGGCATTGCTAATATGTCCAATGTTTAAATGAAAATAAATCATGTTTAACATGATAAAGAAATTATGAACCACGTTTGTCAAAATTCCCAAGTGTCATTTTAAATATACCAATTATGACTGGTTATCAACAGGCTTTTATTTACAGATATAGATGCATTACAGAACCTATGACCAACAACACTTTCATAGGTGGATAATCATACACGTTTGTGGTCACCAAAGACGAGAAGACAACATCAACCATATTCCTTCCTGTGCTTTGAACAATGTGAGTAAACTAAAAATCATGGAAGCGTGGTTTCTAGTAGAGTTAAAAGTATTAGAAATTGTAAACAAAGTACTCACATCATACAAGTCTTTTTTCTCCGATTTTATTTTTTGTATTTCCAGAAGCAAAGACCAGACCTCTCCTCTCAGCTGCAGTGGAATTCCCTTGTAAATTCTCCGCACCACCTTTGAGCCAAAGTTTTTAAAAACGTTATTCAAAGCTTACAACACAAAGTTTAAATGCTTAATAATGACCTGAAAATATAGCTGCAAGAGCAGTTTCAGATGAACAGCTCATTAAATTTCCATTCTGGTTGGTGGAAGAGTCCAGCCTTGACAAGGGCCCTCCCAGATACAAAAATCAAATCAAGTCCTCTGCATTGAGTGATCCACAACCTCACTGGGATGAAATCCATGGAAGCTCAAATATACTAGGGCATACCATCACCCAACTTTAAAAGCAACACCCATTCTTTTGTAAAGAATGTTGTGGTTAGGGCAGCATGATGGCGCAGTGGTTAGCATTGCTGCCTCATGGCGCTGAGGTCCCAGGTTCGATCCCGGCTCTGGGTCATTGTCCGTGTGGAGTTTGCACATTCTCCCCGTTTTGCGTGGGTTTCGCCCCCACATCCCAAAGATGTGCAGGGTAGGTGGATTGGCCACGTTAAATTGTCCCTAAATTGGAAAAAATGAATTGGGTACTCTAAATTTACATTAAAAAAAAGAATGTTATGGTTTCTGCTACCTGAAAAGCACAACATCAAGGTGAACACTTCAATAGGTATGTGGCACAATTAAAACCACAACTGAACAAAGAAGAAAAGCACAGCACAGGAACAGGCCCTTCAGTCCTCCAAGCCTGTGCCGGCCATGCTGCCTGTCGAAACTAAAATCTTCTACACTTCCAGGGTCCATATCCCTCTATTTCCATCCTATTCATGTATTTGTCAAGATGCCCTTTAAACGTCACCATCATCCCTACTTCCACCACCTCCTCCGGCAGCGAGTTCCAGGCACCCACTACCCTCTGTGTAAAAAAACTTGCCTCGTACATATCCTCTAAACCTTGCCCCTCGTACCTTAAACCTATGCCCCCTAGTAATTGACCCCTTTACCCTGGGGAACAGTCTCTGACTATCCAGCCTGTCTATGCCCCTCATAATTTTGTAGACCTCTATCAAGTCTCCCCTCAACCTCAGTCGTTCCTGTGAGAACAAACCAAGTTTATTCAACCTCTCCTCATAGCTAAGAACTGTGTCCTTACCTTGTCCGAATACAACGCTGTACTTTCGTAATCAAAATATGGTGTACCGCAAGGATCTATTTTGGGGCCACTGCTGTTTGTCATTTTTATAAATGACCTGGAAGAGGGTGTAGAAGGATGGGTTAGTAAATTTGCAGATGACACGAAGGTCGGTGGAGTTGTGGATAGTGCTGAAAGATGTTATAGGATACAGAGGGACATAGATACGCTGCAGAGATGGGCTGAGAGGTGGTAGATGGAGTTTAATGCGGAAAAGTGAGAGGTGGTTCACTTTGGAAGGAGTAACAGGAATGCAGAGTACTGGGCTAATGGCAAGATTCTTGGTAGTGTAGATGAACAGAGAGATCTCGGCATCCAGGTACATAAATCCCTGAAAGTTGCCACCCAGGTTAATAGGGCTGTTAAGAAGGCATATGGTGTGCTAGCCTTTATCAGTAGGGGGATTGAGTTTCGGAGCCACGAGGTCATGCTGCAGCTGTACATAACTCTAGTGCGGCCGCTCCTGGAGTACTGCGTGCAGTTCTGGTCACCACATTATAGGAAGGATGTGGAAGTTTTGGAAAGGATTCAGAGGAGATTTACTAGGATGTTGCCTGGTATGGAGGGAAGGTCTTACGAGGAAAGGCTCAGGGACTTGAGGTTGTTTTCGTTAGAGAGGAGAAGGCTGAGAGGTGACTTAATAGAGACATATAAGATAGTCAGAGGGTTACATAGGGTGGACAGTGAGAGTCTTTTTCCTCGGATGGTGATGACCAACACGAGGGGACATAGCTTTAAATTGAGGGGTGGTAGATATAGGACAGATGTCAGAGGCAGTTTCTTTACTCAGAGAGTAGTAGGGGTGTGGAACGCCCTGCCTGCAACAGTAGTAGACTCGCCAACTTTAAAGGGCATTTAAGTGGTCACTGGATAGACATATGGATGAAAATGGAATAGTGTAGGTCAGATAGACTTCAGATGGTTTCACAGGTCGGCGCAACATCAAGGGCCGTACTGCGCTGTAATGTTCTATAAAATAAATGGCTTGCTGACTTGATATGTCTATCCTTTCCATTATACCTTTTGAAGCAGGACTTGAAGAAACTACATCATTACCTCTTGCATGTTCCTGTAACACTGTTCTCAACTATTCTTTTAATAATCTGTATTAGTGTCACAAGTAGGCTTACATTAACGCTGCAATGAGGTTACTGTGAAAATCCCCTAGTCGCCACATTCCGGCGCCGGTGAGGGAGAATTCAGAATGTCCAATTCACCAACAGAACGTCTTTTGGGACTTGTGGGAGAAAACCGAAGCACCCGGATGAAGACACGGGGAGAACGTGCAGACTCCGCACAGACAGTGACCCAAGCCGGGAATCGAACCCGGGTCCCTGGTGCTGTGAAGCAACAGTGCTAACCATTATTCGACCATGATAGATTTTATGTCCAAAGATTATCAATGATTTGAAAATCTAAGATTAATTCACAAATTCAGTTGTTGAAAAATGTTATGGTCTCAAAGTCCTCATTTCAGAACTTGCAAATTTCACATCAACTTTCAGGTTTTCTCTGGCAGCAAGCGTATTAATTTCAAAACTGATCATCTTTCTTATTTAATCACTGCAGCCATGATTTGTTGCTTTATGTTTCAAAAATTAAATTCAGGTATTGCTTATTTTCCAGTTGTACCTTCCATGTAAATCTTCCTAAATCTTATTCTTATTTTAGCCTCAAGGTTGGTTATTTTATGTTGAAGATTTTCAGATCGGTATCTTTTTCATTTTACCTGTTACTGAATTAAGTTCCAAACCCTGATCCCTTCTTCCCTCCATATCCCTTGATCATTTTAGCCCAAAAAGGTATATTTAACTCCTCCTTGAAACTGCACAACAGTTTGGCCTCAACTACTTTCTGTGGTGATGAATTCCACAGCTTCACTAGTCTCTGAGTGAAGAAATTTCTCCTTCTCAGTCCTAAAAGGTTTACCCCTTATCCTCAAACTATGACCCCTAGTTCTGGACTCCCCCACCATTGGGAACATTCTTTTTGAATCTACAGTGTCTAATCCTGTTTGAATTTTATAAGCTTCCATGAGATCCCCTCTCACTCTTATAAACTCCAGTGAATATAATCCTAAACGACAGTCTCTCCTCATATGACAATCCCACCATCCCAGAAATCACCCAGGTAAATTTTCGCTGCACTCCCTCCATAGCAAGAACATCCTTTCTCAAATAAGGACACCAAAACTGCACACAACACTCACAGGTATGGCCTGACTAATGCCTTATCCAATTCAGTAAAACATCCCTTTTCCTATACTCAAATCCTCGTGCAATGAAGACCAACATACCTTTTGCCTGCTGTACCTGCACATTTACTTTCAGCAACTGATGAACGAGGACATCATGTTCTAGCTGAGTATCCACCTCTCTCAATTTACACCCATTCAAATATTAATCTGCCTTCCTATTTTTGCTACCAAAGCGGATAACCTCACATTTATCCACATTATACTGTATTTGCCATGTGTATACCCACGCATACATATGGCATACTATCCAAATCCCGCTGAAGCATCTCTACATCCTCCTCCTCAGCTCATCCTCCCACCCAAATTTGAATCATCTGCAAATTTGGAGATAATACATTTAGTTCACTCGTCCAAACATTAATATATACTTTGGACAGTTGGGGCCCATGAAGCTGTCCATATTTCTAGGTTAGTTAATTACAATATGCAGAATGAGTAGAGATCAGGGCTTTTGCCTCCGTATCAGTGTCAATCCAGCAGCCAGGAACAGATCTGTTGTGTTTCTTAGAGTAAATTACTTTTCTTAAACTGCAACAAAGCTGGCCTGCCTTGAAGACAGTAGAGAATTCAGCTTTGCTGAAGTAGAAATTTGACTGCATAAAGTTCAAGGTAACAATCCAGTTTGCTGAAGTTGGCCAGTGGATCAGCAAACTGCAAACAAGAGAATGGGAAATGTCAGTAAACACAGTTCAGAGGATGAAGGTGCAGTACTGTAAATTATTCATTGCCCTCATCAGGCATAGCAAGGTTGGGGTATGCACTATGAATCCTATTTATGCACTGCAGCAGCTATGATCAGCCTGGGCTATTTTATCCTACCCATTCACACATTCCCCATGTCTCTAGCTTCTTATGGATACCCACTCGGCTACATTTTGCGCTTCCTGGAGTCTTTTTTGCTTCGCACCTCCTTCTTCAACAGAAAAATGAAGAGGTCAAGCCTGCCATACCCTTCCATGTACAGAACCCACTTGTTGTATGTTGGAGTCTTTCAAAGACCTACAGACAGTACTTTTGACACAGGTTTTGGGATATGGTATGTTACCCACATCAACTGCTCAATGCATGCAAATTTACATTTCTGGATTGACCTGTTCTTGGTATTTTCTGATACTATAGCAGGACTAATTAATCATGATTTTCCTTTCAGCAATCTTGTAAAATTGCAGTTATTTGAAAATCATAGCTACTATTTTCAGTGAAGTGTACAGGAGGCTGCATGATATAATGTTGGTACTTATTCTGGTCATGAGTTATTCATCCATTCCCCATTCCAAGAAATTGAAATGTTTCATCCAAAGGAATATCCACTCCAACCATTTGACTATTTTCTGCAGACAATAATTAATTTAAACATGTCTGTATAATTTATTTAGATATCCACATATTTTGGTCTTTACAAAGACACTGCAATTTTCATGTAGTACTCAATTGATCTTGTTATTCATATCTTCTTAGTAAAACAGTAAAAAATATATACAAGGCCAAACGGTACAAAAGCTCATTTTGTGTTGGAGAAACAGGGGAATGTATGGGAAAGGGGGGGGGGGGGGGGGGATACTCTGATTATTAAAACAGCTCACAACACGTTTCTACAAAAATCAAATGGTACCAGCACTAAACAATGCGCTGGAGAGACCAGATACCCTTGCCTCTGTAGCAACAGAAGGGAAAGGAAGGGGCGTGATGGGGAGAGAGGGGAAAGGAGGGTGGTGGGGAGGGAGGGAGGGAGTCTGAGTGTTGGTGAAGGGGGGGCCCAATAGGGCACTGCCTGAACTGTCTACAGAGGCAGAAAAGCAAAAGAACCTTCAATTGTGATGTCCAAAAGAGAGAAGGAGGAATCTTAAGCCTCAAAATTAATAAGATCAACGAGTCTTGCAGAGCAATTGGCTCTTACATTTTATCGCCAGATAAGAGAGGCAAACAAGATCAATTAGAATCTTGGACTATTCCATTATTCTTTGGCAACTCAGACTTGAATTAATTAGGAGAAACAATATCAAAGATGAACAGTCACAATCTTGCAATCAAATGACTCCATTCCAAGGTCTGCTAAAGAAATTGTTGAATGCATAAATATAACTAAAACTGCAAAAAAGAAATTAATCTATTTGGTGCTCAACACATTGGGTGTGAAGAGCGTCATAATTTAACACCTGAAGCAAATATATACTACGGCTACGCAAAGTGCAAACTGGGCATTTTAATGCTGTTATTACACAACTATGGTACTTTCTCTAGCTTTTGAAGGTCAGTGGCTTGGTTCTTGTGGTTTGCTGCAACAATACAGTATACCTGATTGAGGTAATTTGTTCAGATACTGCAAAGGCGATGAGCCCTGGCAATATCACAGCTGGTACTGATGACTTGTGTTCCAGAACTTGCCACACCTCTCGCCAAGCAGTTCCAGTACAACTACAACATGGCCATCTACCCGGCAATGTAGAAAACTGTCCAGGTGTGTACTGTAGACAACAAACAAGACAAATCCAACCCAGTCAATTACCACCCTATCAATCTACTCTCCATTGTCAGAAAAGTGATGGAATGCGCCATTTACAGCGAGTCATTTACAGTGCTATCAAGCGGCACTTACTCAACAATAACCTGCTCATGGACGCTCAGTTTGAGTTCCACCGGGTCACTCTGACCTCATTACAGCCTTGGTTCAAACATAAACTAGTTCAAACATTGATAGAAGAGCTGAATGCCAGTGGTGAGATGACAGTGACTGCCCTTGACATCAAGGCAGCATTTAACAGAGTATGGCATCAAAGAGCCCAAGATAAACTGAGTCAATGGGAATTGGGAAAATCGTTTCCGGTGGCGGCAATGCGGAGCTAAGCCGCACGTTCGGCAGCTCCCGCTTTCGAAGGACTTGTGGGCTCTTTTACGGGCCCCAAACGGCGCTGATTTAACGATTCCCAGTGTGTGAAGGGGTCCGGAGTAATACCCCCCAGGATTTATGGTGCAGACCCGGAGTGGGGCGAGGAAAAAAGCAGCAGCAGCTCCCCTGGAAAAGCGGGGGAAGGTGGACAAAATGGCAGCCGGTGGAGCCCCCGAGGAGTGGAGGCAGTGGGCGCAGGAGCAGCAGGCGGCCCTGCTGCGCTACTTAACGGAGCTGAAAGTGGAGTTGCTGGACTCTTTGAGAGTTACTACAAGTAAGCTGCTGGAGACCCAGACAACCCAGGGTGCAGCGATCCTTGAGTTGCAGCAGCAGGCCTCTGAGCGCGAGGATGAGGACTCGGCTCTCGTGGGGAAGGTGGAGATGCACGAGGCGCTCCACAAAAAGTGGCAAGATCGTCTAGAGGAGATGGAGTTTCGGTCAAGGAGGAAGAACTTGCGGATCCTGGGCCTCGCGGAGGGGTCGGACCTGCCGGCTTATGTGGCCGTGATGCTGAACTCGCTGGTGGGGGCAGGAACTTTCCATCTGCCCCTGGAGCTGGAGGGGGCCCACAGAGTACTGGCCAGGAGGCCTAAGGCGAATGAACCCCCGCTGGCGGTGCTAGTGCAGTTCCATCGGTTCAGTGACCGGGAGTGTGTGCTGCGATGGGCCAAGAAGGGGAGGAGCAGCAAGTGGGAGAATTCGGTAGTGCACATCTACCAGGACTGGAGTGCGGAGGTGGCTGAGTGGAGGGCTGGGTTCAACCGGACGAAGGCGGTGCTCCACAGCAAGCAGGTGAAATTCGGCATGCTGCCGCCTGCGCGCTTGTGGGTCACCTACAAGGACCGGCATCACTATTTTGAGTCCCCGGAGGAGGCGTGGGCCTTTGAGCAGACTGAAAAGTTGGACTCAAACTAGGAATTGGGGACTGTGGGGGGTTTTGTATCACTGTGTATGCTGTTGCTGGCTATTCTGTTTCTCTTTTCTCTGCTTTCGGATGGTGTTGGTTATGGTTTTGTGTTTTAAGGGGGGTGTTGGGGGTCTGTTTGTTTTTTTTTGTACGGGGTTGGTGAATGGGTTGGGACTGCTTTTTGGGAGCTGCGTTGAGGGGGTGGGGTGGGGCAGTGTGAAAGCGCAGGCTTTCCTCTGGTTTCCCGCGCTGCGGGAGGAGGGGGGTGGAGCTGGAGGCAAGGAGCATGGATATCAGTTCCGTTTTCCCACGCTGGAGCGGTGCCAAGGAGCTGCGGGGGGCCCATATCGGGAGGGGTTGGAGTTAGGGCGGGAGCTGCCGGGGTCAGCAGAAGTCAGCTGGCTCACGGGAGTACTATGGAGGGAGGGTCGCGGCTAGGAGGGGTCCTAGCCTGGGGGGGATACCGGGTTGCTGCTGGATTGGCCAGGGAGGAGCTGCTGCGGGTCGGGGTGAGGTTCTATCACCATGGGAAACGGGCCGAGTGGGGGGTGCTGGCCAGGTGCGAGCAGTCGACGGGCTATGGCTTGTCGGCGGGGGAGGGGGGGCGGGGTGCTCCCTGATCCGGCTGATCACGTGGAACGTGAGGGGGTTGAATGGGCCGGTTAAGCGGGCCCGGGTGTTTTCGCATCTGAAGGGGCTGAAGGCGGACGTGGCCATGCTTCAGGAGACTCACCTGAAGGTGGCGGACCAGGTTCGTCTGAGGAAGGGGTGGGTGGGGCAAGTTTTCCATTCAGGGCTCGACGCGAACAACCGGGGGGTGGCGATCCTGGTGGGAAAGAAGGTGGCGTTTGAGGCCTCTGAGGTGGTGGCTGATCGTGGCTGCAGATATGTGATGGTGAGCGGTAAGCTGCAGGGGGAGAGGGTGGTGTTGGTAAATATATATGCCCCAAATTGGGACGATGCTGGTTTCATGAGGCGTATGTTGGGCCGCATTCCTGACCTGGAGACGGGGGGGGGGGGGGGGGGGGGGGGGTTTATTCCCGTATTGATTTTTTGTCATGAGTAGGGGGCTGGTCCCGAGGGTGGATGCCGCCGAATATTCGGCTATAGCGATTTCGGACCGTGCTCCGCATTGGGTGGATCTGGAGATGGGGGAGGTGCGGGACCAGCGCCCGCTTTGGCGTCTGGACGTGGGGTTGTTGGCTGATGAGGTGTGTAGGAGGGTCCGGGGATGTATTGAGAGGTACCTCGAGGCCAATGATACTGGGGAGGTCCGGGTGGGATGGTGTGGGAGGCTCTGAAGGCAGTGATTAGGGGGGAGCTGATTTCCATCCAAGCCCGTAGGGAGGGGGGGGGGGGGGGGGGGGGGAAGAGAGAGGGAGAGACTGGTGGGGGAGCTGCTGAGTGTAGATAGGAGGTATGCGGAGGCCCTGGAGGAGGGATTGTTGGGGGAGCGGCGTAGCCTGCAGGCTAAGTTTGATTTACTGACCACCAGAAAGGCGGAGACACAGTGGAGGAAAGCGCAGGGAGCGGTCTATGAATATGGAGAGAAGGCGAGCAGGATGCTGGCGCATCAGCTCCGCAAGCGGGACGCGGCAAGGGAGATAGGTGGAGTGAAGGATAGGGGTGGGAATGTGGTGCGGAAGGGGGTAGAGGTCAATGGGGTCTTCAGGGACTTCTACAGGGAACTGTACCGGTCGGAGCTGCCGGTGGTGTTGGGGGGGGGGGGGGGGGGGCTTTTTGACTGGGGGCGCCGATTGAGTTGGAGGAGCTGGTTAGAGGGATTGGCCACATGCAGTCGGGGAAGGTGCCGGGACCAGATGGGTTCCCGGTTGAATTTTATAAAAAATATGCGGACCTGTTGAGCCCCCTGCTGGTTCGGACCTTTAACGAGACATGGGAGGGGGGAGTTTTGCCCCCGACGATCTCACGGGCGCTGATTTCCCTGATCCTGAAGCGAGATAAGGACCCCCTGCAGTGTGGATCATATAGGCCAATTTCACCGTTGAACGTGGACGCCAAGTTGCTGGCGAAGATCTTGACCACTAGAATAGAGGACTGTGGGCCGGGGGTGATACATGAAGATCAGACGGGTTTTGTGAAGGGGAGGCAGCTGAACACTAACGTGCGAAGGCTGCTAAATGTGATAATGATGCCGGCGGCAAAAGGAGAGGTGGAGATTGTGGTGGCATTAGATGCGGAGAAGGCTTTTCATAGAACTATAGAATTAACAGTGCAGAAGGAGGCCATTCAGCCCATCGAGTCTGCACCGGCTCTTGGAAAGAGCACCCAACCCTATCCCCATAACCCAGTAACCCCACCCAACACTAAGGGCAATTTTGGACACTAAGGGCAATTTATCATGGGCACTCCACCTAACCTGCAGATCTTTGGACTGTGGGAGGAAACCGGAGCACCCGGAGGAAACCCACGCACACACGGGGAGGATGTGCAGACTCCGCACAGACAGTGACCCAAGCCGGAATTGAACCTGGGACACTGGAGCTGTGAAGCGATTGTGCTAGCCACAATGCTACCATGCTGCCCTCACTGGAGCTGTGAAGCGATTGTGCTATCCACAATGCTACCGTGCTGCCTTTTGATAGGGTTGAGTGGGGGTACTTGTGGGAGGTGTTAGAGGGGTATGGGGAAGGGTTTATTAAATGGGTGAGGTTGCTGTACGAGGCCCGATGGCGAGTGTAGCGACAAATGGGAGGAGGTCCGAGTACTTCAGGCTCTACCATGGGACGAGGCAAGGGTGCCCCCTGTCCCCCTTGCTTTTTGCGTTCGCAATTGAGCCTCTGGCCATGGTGCTAAGGGAGTCGGGGAGGTGGAGGGGTCTGCTGCGGGGTGGGGAGGAGCACAGAGTGTCACTTTATGCAGATGACTTGTTGCTGTATGTAGCATTCCCGGTGGGGGGAATGCCGGAGGTGATGGAGATTCTTGCTGAGTTTGGGAGTTTCTCGGGCTACAAGTTGAACCTGGGCAAGAGTGAGCTGTTTGTTGTACACCCGGGTGATCAGGAGGTGGGGATTGGTAGGCTCCCGCTAAAAAGGGCAGTGAGGAGTTTTAGGTACCTGGGGGTTCAGGTGGTTACTAGGTTGGTGGAGCAGATGGAGGGGGAGTTTAAAAGGTGGGACATGCTGCCGCTGGCGGGTAGAGAACAGTCCGTTAAAATGACGGTGCTCCCGAGGTTTTTTTTTGTTCCAGTGCCTCCCCATTCTTATTCCAAGGGCCGTTTTTAGGAGGGTGAACAGCAGCATCACGGGATTTGTCTGGGCGCACGGGACTCAGAGGGTGAGGAGGGTCTTTTTGGAGCGGGGCAGGGATAGAGGGGGGCTGGCGCTGCCCAACCTCTCTGGGTACTATTGGGCGGCTAATGTCTCGATGGTACGCAAGTGGGTAATGGATGGGGAGGGGGCAGCATGGAAACGGATGGAGATGGCGTCCTGTGGAGGCACGAGCCTGAAGGCACTGGTAACGGCGCCGTTGCCACTCACTCCAACGAGGTACACTACGAGCCCGGTGGTGGCGGCTATCCTCAAGATTTGGGAGCAGTGGCGGCGACACAGGGGGGGAAGTGGGGGGCTCGGTGGAGGCCCCGCTGCGGGGGAACCACCGGTTTGTCCCAGGGAACATTGATGGCAGGTTCCTGGGGTGGCACAGGGCGGGCATAAGGAAGTTGGGAGACCTGTTCATTGACGGGAGGTTTGCGAGCCTGGGTGAGCTGGAGGAGAAGTTTGAGCTCCCCGCAGGGAATATGTTCAGGTACCTTCAGGTCAAGGCGTTTGCTAGGCGGCAGGTGGAGGGGCTCCCTTTGCTGACCCCGCGGGGGGTAAGGGATAGGGTGCTTTCGGGGGCGTGGATGGGAAGGTGTCTGACATCTATCAGGTGATGCAGGAGGTGGAGGAGGCGTCGGTAGAGGAGCTGAAGGCTAAGTGGGAAGTGGAGCTGGGGGAGCAGATTGAGGAGGGGACATGGGCGGACGCCCTGGAGAGGGTGAACTCCTCCTCTGCATGTGCGAGGCTTAGCCTCATCTAGTTCAAGGTACTGCACAGGGCTCATATGTCCGGGACATGGATGAGCAGGTTTTTTGGGGGTGAGGACAGGTACATTAGGTGTTCGGGGAGCCCAGCGAACCATGCCCATATATTTTGGGCATGCCCGGCACTGGGGAATTCTGGCAGGGGGTGGCGAGGACGGTGACGAGGGTGGTAGGGTCCAGGGTCAAGCAAGGCTGGGGACCCGCGATATTTGGGGTTGGGGTGGAGCCAGGAGTGCAGGAGGCGAAAGAGGCCGGTGTTTTGACCTTTGCGTCCCTAGTAGCCCGGTGGAGGATCTTGTTGCAATGGAAAGATGCGAGACCCCCAAGCGTGGAGACCTGGATCAATGACATGACGGGATTCATTAAGCTGGAGAAGGTCAAAATCGCACTGAGGGGATCGGTACAAGGGTTCTTTAGGCAGTGGCAGCCTTTCCTCGACTTTCTGGCTCAACGATAGGGAACTAGGTCAGCAGCAGCAGCAACCCGGGGGGGGGGGGGGTATTGTTTATGTGTTTATGTTAAATTTAATTTATTTTTTATTTATTTTGTTGTTCATCGGGTTTTTTGGGGGGGGGGGGGGTGGGGGGGCTTGTTATATGCGTTGTTGCGGGTCCGGGGAGTGTTTATTATTATTATTGTTTTGTTGTTATACATTTTTCAAAAATTTCAATAAAAAATTTTTTTTTTTTTTTTTTATAAAGGAATTGGGAAAATCTCTCCGTGGGTTGGATTCATACCCAGCACAAAGGAAGATGGTTGTGGTGGTTGGAGGTCAATCATCTCAACTGCAGGACATCACTGCAGGAGTTCCTCAGGGTCATGTCCTAGCCCCAACCATCTTCAACTGCATCATCAATAACCTCCCTTACATCATAAGGTCAAAAGATAGGGGACTCAACCGTAAGGGGAATAGACAAGCGGTTCTGCAGATACAATTGAGAGACTCCAGGATGGTATGTTGCCTCCTGATGCAAGGATGTCTCAGAGCAGGGGGTGTGTGTGTGTGTGTGTGTGTGTATGAATGAACAGCCAGCTGTTGTGGTGCATATAGGGCACCAACGATATAGGCAGAAAACGTGATGAGGTCCTACAAGCTGAATTCAGGGAATTAGGAGTTAAACTAAAAAGTGGGATCAAAGATAGTAATCTCAGGATTGCTGCCAGTCCCACGAGCTAGTCAGAGTAGGAATGTCAGGATAGATAGGATGAATGCATGGCTCAAGAGATGGTGCAAGAGAGAGGAATACAAATTCCTGGGGTATCGGAACCGGTTCTGGGGGAGGTGGCACCAGTACAAATCGGATAGTCTGCACCTGGGCAGGACTGAAACCAATGTCCTTGTGCAGTGGGGGGGGGGGGGGGGGGGGGGGGGGGGTTTGCTAGTGCTGTTGGGAAGGGTTTAAAACTAATGTGGCAGGGGGATGGGAACCGATGTAGGAAGTCGGAGCGAAGTAAAACGGAGACAGAAACAAAAGGCAATAAGGGGGAAATATAAGGCAGAGAAGTCATAGTCAAAAATCAAAAAGGGTCACAGTACAGGGTACAGTGACTGGGGCGCACAGTGAATAGGCCCAGTAATACTAAAAGGAATAAAACAGGAAGTAAAAACATAAATGAAAAGCGAAGCAGCAGGTTGTTACATGAAGATATGCGTTCAACAATAAGGAAAATTAGGAGAAAAATTAAAAGGAAAAATAACTTAGGAGAGGTTACTTCTAGAGGTGTTAAGATTCAAAACAGAGGTAAAAAGCCAACATAAGTGTACTTTACCTGAATGCTCGTAGTATTCGGAATACGGTAAATGAGTTGATGGCGCAAATCATTGTCAACGACTATGATTTAGTGGCCATTACTGAAACATGGTTAAAGAATAGCCACGACTGGGAGTTAAATATCCACGGGTATCAAATGATTCAGAAGGACAGAGTGGATGGTAAGGGAGGTGGTGTAGCTCTGCTATTTAAGGATGACATCCGGGCAGTAGTGAGAGATGACATCGGTGCTATGAAGGATAAGGTTGAATCCGTTTGGGTGGAAATCAGGAATAGTATGGCGATACTCGAGCCATATGATGGAACTTACTGGCACTGAAGTGATTGTACATGAACCCAAAGCCTGTTATTTCTTCCTGTCTCAACTATTTTTTCCTCTTTTGTCCAGTCTCTTCCCACTTACATCCATGACTCTTCCAATGTCCTTTGTTAAATTAAGTTTTCAATTTCTTGGCCATAGCTATCATCAACTTCTAATCTCTCTACATCCTTACAAGAATGGTCTTGGGGTCCTCTGTGTCGTCCTTGGATGAAGGTCCAACCAATCTCCACCCACTACCACCCTCCTCCACCTGGCTGAACCTGTGGTTACGTTGAACAACTCCGCTCACTTGCTCAAAAATAAAAGTTGTTGTTATGAATGCATTATGTTCAACAATTTCAGGCTGCAATCGCTGCACCCCATTTTGTATTCTTTTCATATTTTCGTCTTAATCTTGTTTTTTCTGCTTTTGCATAGCAGCTTTTCATCGTTTTGCCATTCATACCGCCTCGAGATAATGGTTTCTTTGCTCGTCCCACTATCACTGACTTTGGCCCTCTGCAACAAAGTCTTTGGTTGCTTAATCTCTCCTGTCTTCCACCTCATCACTGTCCTTCTCATTTGTCCTTTTTTCATACTTCTATCTCACCTCCTTTTAACCTATTACGTTTCGAACATTTTCCAGTTCATGAAGAAAGGTTTTTGGCATTAAAAATTAACTGCATCACTCTCCAGTTATTGCCAGACCTGCTGAATATTTCTTTTTGTTTTCATTTCAAATTCCCAGCATTTGCAGTATTTTGCTTCTATATCAGATGCCCTTCAGGGTCTGGACATTGGTTTAGCTCAGGGGTGGGCAAACTTTTCCGTGCAAGGGCCACATTCAGAAATTCACAATTTCAAAGGGCCGCATAGTATATTAAGTAAAATAATTACTTCACCCGGTTATGATTCTGGGCGCCTCATATAGAACATAGAACAGTACAGCACAGAACAGGACCTTCGGCCCTCAACGTCGTGCCGAGCAATGATCACCCTACTCAAGTCAACGTATCCACCTATACCAGTAAGTAACCCAACAGCCCCCCCCCCCCCCATTAACTTTTTAAAAAAATTTAAAAAAAAATTTTTTTTTTAATGACTTGGCGGGCCGCATGCGGCCCGCGGACCGTAGTTTGCCCACCCCTGGTTTAGCTATTGTGGGAAGATGTAATGAGATTTTTTTCAAACTGCATACATTTCAATGAATGTATTTGCGTCTTGGGATTCTATTGACAGCCCCTGCATTCTGAAATAAGTTATTCGATTAATCTCCTGATGCTCTTCGCCCAGTCAAAAACAGAATCCAGCTCATCTCCCTACATTTCTGGTACAGATTAATTTCATGCTCTTGTAATAATACTATGCTCACCTCCCAACAATAATTAATTTTACTGATTTCCCTTTTGAGAAATGGCTGCTTTCAGAGCCCATGTTTTACACTCTGGTTGCTGATGGGTGACCCCCATGGCTCGACTCACCCGAAGAAACCTCTTGTACGTGGTATTCCACAAATGTACAAGTTATGCATGTAGTTTAGTATTAACACACACATATGACATTGTGCCTGTAAATTCTGACATTTTGCTGCCTTAGTGTGGTTTGTTCTCTTGAATTGCAATTGTATCTTTACTCCTGTTTCATTGCATTGCTTAATAGGTTGCATGTTACTTTGCAGTAACGCATTCTGAAATGACAGTATTCATCAAAAATTAAAATAATATGAAAGGAGACACATATAGTAGCTGACAGTTTTAAACTGAATTGAAATGTTCTAAGTTTGTTGTTTGCAGTCAGTACAAACTATGCAGGAAGTTATCAGTCCCACCCATGTTATGGCAACATATCCTACTAATTGGCTTCAAGAATATTTTTCTTTAAATGTTCCAAAAGGGTCAAAGTTCAAGAGTTATTTACCAGCGAAAACTGATCATGCAATCATTTTAAACAATGAACCGACAACTAATTTATACTTTATTTCATCTTTTGTAATGATTTGAATTTTAATGCAATATTTGTCTGGGCTTGACATATTGATTGAGTGAGCTGCGTGATGTTAAACCTGTGAAAATATTTCCTTAATATTTTGAATGCAATTTTGTGTCCATAAATTATGTGATTCACATGATAAAATAATTATCTTAAAGTAAGAAAAGGTGTAGTTTTGGCTCATTTGTTAACAATAATTCCTGGTTTCCTTATCACTTATTACAGATCATGGAAATATATGGTTCCAATTTACCTTAATAATGTCAATTTATGATAATCTTGCATTCTGGATGGACACAAGTGCCTACTAAAATTTAAGTTCTTGAAATACTGTTAATTATATGAAATCGAGCAGAAAGTCAATGAGATGATGATAACACTGAAGTTGTAAACAATTAAACAAAGCACTTCTCTACTACCAGGCATACAAAGAGGGCAAAGCCAGCAACTGGCTTTTGCCAAAAGTTATTTTAAAAGTAAAAACTTCAGCCACGATGAAGAATTGGAGGCAATTCCGGCAGCACTTTAAGTTGAAGGCAGGCTCAAGGGTCATGCTGTTAAGAGGCAGTCATGGATGTGAGCCAGGGAGGATGGATGAGGGGTTCCGGGGATGAGAGGAGAGAGGGGTGAAGGAGATGAATAATTTATTTTTGGAAGGGCTGTTTGCAAGCTTGGAGGAGTTGGGAGTGAAGTTTCGGCTCCAGCATGAGGAGGGCTTCTGATACATGCAGGTGCTGAACTTGGCAAAAACAGTCTTCCGAACTTTCTGATGGCACCATACTCATCAGTACTGACAGTGAAGGGGCTGGAGGGCGGGGTCATTTCGGCTATTTCTGGGAGAATCGTGGAAGAGGATAAAGTGTCCATGGAAGACATTAGGGCATAATGGGAGGAGGAGCTGGGGATGGGGGTGGGGAGAAGGATTATGGTGCACTTAACAAAGGTGAGGATGAGCAACTCTTTTCTGCAGATTGACATTTGAGATCCTGGCTAGTTCATACGCTGCTTTTTTGTGTCTCTGGCCATGTTTCTTGTAACAAAATGGTCTCTCTTCACAGTCTTTTTGCCTTGCTTGCTAGCAGCTAGAAAATGGAAGATGCTCCCCTCCATGATTTGTGCAAAAGCACATACTTACAGAACGCTTTGCATCAAGTAATCGGGACCACTGCAGGAATGCAGTGATTGATCACTGCACGACCCACCCAACTCCTGCTGAGGTCACGACCTGCACTTTGAAAAACCCTGTTGCAGATGGTACATACTGCTGTCACTGTGTGTCGATGGTGAAGGAGTTGGTGGGGTGTCAAAGAAGCAGATTGTTTTATCCTGAATGGTGTCATGGCTGTTAAGTATAGTTGGAATTGTGCTCTTGCAGGCAAGTGGAGAGTATTCCATTGTGCTTCTGACAGATAGTAGACAGACATCAGGGGGGTTAGGAGGTGAGTAACACTCTACAGAACTCCCCGTCTCTGTCTTGTTCTTTTAGCCACGGTATTTAAATGCATGTCCAGTTCAAATTGTAGTCAACAGTAACCCTCGCCATCGATAGTGGAGGATTCTGCGATTGTAAAGCCATTGAATGTCATGGGGAGATGGTTAGATTATCTCTTATTGGAGATGGTCAGTGCCTGGCACTTGTGTAGCGCGAATGTTACTTTCCACTTAGCCCTCTTGCTGCATAAAGATATGAACTGCTCCAGTATCCAAATCGTTGCAAATGATGCTGAACGTTGTGCATTCATCAGCAAACATCCCCACTTCTGACCTTATGAGGGAGTGAAGGTTATTAATGAAGCAGCTGGAGGGCAGCACGGTGGCCTAGTGGTTAGCATAGCTGTCTCACGGCGCTGAGGTCCCAGGTTCGATCCCGGTTCTGGGTCACTGTCCGTGTGGAGTTTGCACATTCTCCCCGTGTCTGTGTGGGTTTCGCCCCCACAACCCAAAAATGTGCAGAGTAGGTGGATTGGCCACACTAAATTGCCCCTTAATTGGAAAAAATAATTGGGTAATCTAAATTTATTTTTTTTTTAATGTTTTAAACTAATGAAGCAGCTGGGTGGCACGGTGGCACAATGGTTAGCACTGCTGCCTCACAGCTTCGAGGACCTGGCGTTCGATCCTGGCCCCAGGTCACAGTCGGTGTGGAGTTTGCACATTCTCCCCGTGCCTGCGTGTGTCTCAGCCCCACAACCCAAAGCTATGCAGGGTAGGTGGATTGGCCACGCAAAATTGCTCCTTAATTGGGGAAAAAAAATAATTGGGTAATTTGAAGTGAAAAAAAATTGATGAAGCAGCTGAAGATGGTTGGACCAAGGACACTTCCCTGAGGAAATGATGCAGTCATGTTGTTGGCTGAGATGATTGACCACCATCAACCATAACCATATTTCTTTGCACTAGACATGTCTTTAACCATTAGAAACTTTTTGCTCCTAATCCCCACTGATTTCACCTTTGTAAGTGCTCATTCAGCTTGGTAAACTTCTTCACTGCAGGGGAAACCTGTTATGGTAGTGGGAAAGAACAATTTTCATATTTTTGTTGTAAATTTAGAACACCCAATTCATTTTTTCCAAATAAGTGGCAATTTAACATGACCAATCCACCAACCCTGCACACCTTTGGATTGAGGGGGTGAAACTCACGCAAACACGGAGAGAATGTGCAAACTCCGCACGGAGAGTGACCAGAGCCAGGATTGAACCTGGGACCTCGGCGCCGTGAGACAGCAGAGTTAACCGCTACGCCACCGTGCTACCCCTTACCTGAACTATGATACAACATTAAAAATATGTCAACGGTCAGTATTCTGCAGTAGCATCTCCCAGGAGCATCCCGTGCTGAGTAAAACAAAAATTTTGTTTCGAGGTTGGATTTTCCATTCTCACAAGTGTGAAAATGGTATAAAGGAACTGACTGAACTCTGCACCTGATATGCGTATTACCCTCTCCTCTGTGAACCTGATTGGAGTCAGATTGTGCAGACGAAGCAGACTCCTCTTTCGCATTAAAGGTAAGTGAACGTGGTGTGCATCGTGAAGGCCGGCCGAAGGAGGTCACCAAGATTGGCCAGTTGGCAAAAGTGGTTCCAGAAATATAAGTTTGAAAAACATTGATCTAAAAGATGCACTGCAGCAATTCACCAAAGCTCCTTTGATAACACCTCCCAACCTGCAAGCTCTACCTCCTAAAAGGACATGGGCAGCAGACACATGGAAACACGACCATCTGCAAGTTCCCCTCAAAGCCACACTGATTTGGAACTAAATCACAATTCCTTCACTGTCGCTGGGTCAAAATCCTGGAACTCCCTTGCTAACAGTGCTATGGGTGTTCCTGCAACACATGGACTACAGCGGTTCAACATAACTTGCCACCCCACCCGCATCCCAAGGGCAATTAGCGATGGGAAATAAGTGCTAGCCTAACCAGTGATGCCACATCCCATGAACGAAGAAATAAAAAAAACAAATTGTTGGAATTCGTATTTCTCCCTTAGACAATCTTGAGTTCAAGAATAGCAAAGTGAACTGGAAAGATTCAAAAAGATAGGAGAAAGATGATGCAGATCTAGCCAAATCAAAGTGACATCCCTGGGTGGGGAATTTAGAAAAAGGGGACAGCCTCAGGATAAATCATTTAGGGCTGAGATTAGGAAAATCTTCTTCACTCAAGTAGCAAACCTGTGGAATTCTCTACCACAGAAGGTTGTGGTGACCTAGTCACTGAATGTATTCAAGAAAGAAACAGATGTCTTTTAGGTTTTAATGGCATCTAGGGGTATGGGAAGAAAGTGGGAATATGGCATTGAGATCGAGGATCAACCATGAACATACTGGAAGGCTGAGAAACTCAAACGGCTGGTCTGAAAGTTTCTGAAGCTGATCTGAAAGAATGGGCATCTCTACTTCATACTGTCATGTATTTTATCTTGAGCCAATTTTCTCCTGTTATGTTGCATAAAATGTACAACTGTCCCATCTCTCCATTATTCTCCCCAAGTTCAGCTTTTCATAAAAATGACCTCCTGTTCCATCAGCTCCAATCTCATTAAAATCTTCAAAAACTAACTTCCCTTCCTAACTTCAATTTTAGTGTATCTAGCAAATGATTCCTAAAAGCATACTGCACTTGAGCTTTCCCAACTGTCATCATCACCATGGTCAATCTACCTCTCGCTCCCCACTCTTCCCCCCCTCCCCTCCCTCCCGCCTCCCCTCCCTCCCGCCTCCCCTCCCTATTATAAAATCAAGGTTACTCAATCAAGGTGAATTATTATGGCTTCTTGTACAAACTTGCATTTGGCTTGTTTTTTTGTCTCTTCCTCAAAGGTTCTCCCTCAGACCACACATTTTGCAGTCATGGGCTGGTCATAATTATGGTAAACAATACAAACCCAAGGGAAGCAGCATATTGTCCAAAACTGATCACTGCAATTGAGCGGAGGTGTGACCTTGGCTGCCATTTCCATCTTTGCACTATTTTGTCAGCTTCCTTCAGCCCGTCTCCCAATATCTTTGCTATGATTATAAATTCTGTAGTCAGGGATTTCCAACGCGAGATTTCCAAATGTACCTACTGCAATCTGCAGCACTACCATGTTGCCAGAGTAAAATGTAATTCGGTGTACCGTCAAAATAGAGCACATTTGCCTTTTACAAATTGAGAACAAATACATTTGAACATGGAGTTGACCTTCTGGGATCAACTAATAACTTGGTGCACATGTACCGTTGCAAACATTATCTAAATATTTATGTTATTTACTATTAAAATATCCAACAGCTTTGAAATAAGCAGCATTAGAGTGAAAATTGCATTTCTATGTAAAGTGAAAGCTGGTGAAATGAATTAACAGGGAAGATTTACCTTTTCACTGTTCTTGTATTTGTCCCAGCTTTTCAACATTTTTAGCCATTTTCCCCTTCTTTCAATCTCAATTTGCTTTAGCTGTTAACAAAAGCCAACAGTTCATTATAGTGGGTATTTTAATGTGAATACAAGGTGTTTTGAATATAAAACTGGTTAGCTGCCAAAATGTTACAAAAAACATGATACAAACAATAATCTAGTTGCTTCCCACATTTGTGAAAGATGATTTCCAATGCAACTGATAACAATAAGTCTTTCAAATAAAACTGAAGTTATTTTTCCACAAGTTAGTCAACAGTTTGATTTTCTACACTTAACTGGATTGCTAAAGATTGGGCAGTGTCTGAGTTATTATCCCAAGAGTAAACTGAAATTATATTAATGGTGAGGAAATCGGCTGTAATTTCCAACTTTGCAGAAATACTTGCAAATTTCAAGGGAGGTTGTAGAACCCGGTGAATTAACCTCCAATTTCAGAATCCTGGATACACAATGGATGATGACCATTGTTTTCCTTGTTTTCCTTAAAAGCACATGGAATTATATTTCCCCATTTTTTTCATTCTAAATTTTTCCAATTAAGGGGAAGTTTAGCATGGTCAATTCACCGACCCTGCACAGGTTTTGAGTTGTGTGGGTGAGACCCATACAGACACGAGGCGAATGTGAATATTTGCCTATGTGAGATGACCATCAATCTTTTTAATCGGCACATCCATTGGACCTTAACGACTTCCTACCAGTTTCCCCCACTTCCTTCTCCTATAATCTGGCATCATATCAACAACTTCAAACAACTTCTAATCCTACCCCAGCTCAACTTCCATTGGAAACCTCATCTATATCTTTGTCAACTCCACCAATGTTCATTCACCTGGCTGGCCTCCCATTCGTCCCACTTTATAAACTTCAGTGCATCCAAACCTGATCATTTCATAAATCATTCCCATTTTACTATTGTGTTTTCAAGGTTCTATTTCACTGGTATAACTAAATAATTTTCAGAACTGTCGATTACAAGGCCTTGAACTTTATAATCTGAATTCAAGCACTTAGCACTGCTGCCTCACAGCTCCAAGGACCCAAGTTCAATTTCGGCCTCGGGTGACTGTGTGGAGTTTGCATTTTCTCCCAGTGTCTGCATGGGTTTCCTCTGGGTGCTCCGGTTTCCTCCCACAGTCCAAAGATGTGCAGGTTAGGTGGATTGGCCATGCTAAATTTTCCCTTAGTGTCCAACGGTTAGGTGCGGTTACTGAGTTTTGGGGATAGGGTGGAGGTGTGGGCTGAAGTACGGTGCTCTTTCCAAGGTGCGGACTCGATGGGCTGAATGGCTTACTCCAGCACTGTCAATTCCATGATTCAAAGCCAAATAATTTGTGCAAATAAGAAAGCTGTCAACAGAGAACAGAACATTCGATGCAAGAATTCCTTTCAATATTTTCATCAACTAGTCTGAGTCCTATCAGCAAATTTTGATAATTGAGCCATTTATAACTGATACTTTGTCAATTAGCATACTAATCAAAATAGCTTAATGATAAGTTCTTTAAATCTTTCAGTATGTGGCAGAAACCTAATTCCATACAGCACCACAAATGTATGCAAACAATGTGGGACTTGTCCAGTGACTGTTTTGTCACAGCATCATATATGCAAGGAAGAGTCATTTACTGTTCAAAATTCTAGACATCCAATTTATTCAAATTTCACAAACTTGCCAACTCTGTCAATTAAATATCATCATAACACTGCCATTTCATTATCCAATTGATTTTTAAAAATCCTTCCAGCAAAATGGTTACTACACTACAGCACATAAATGGGGTGACAGCTTTTCAAGAAAGGAACTCCGAACAGCAATTATAATTATGTTTTTACTTACCCTTTCTTCGACCGCATCAGGCATTGGTAGTTCCTCAGCACTGTTAACGAAAGCAAAAGAGCTTCAATAATCATATTTGTAACACATCTTTCACTACCGTAAACAAAATCATGTGCACCTTTTGAACTGCACTAACATTTCAAAATATCCTGAATCTATACTTTTCAAAATTAAGTATCATGATTGAAGAAGCAAGAGTCTTGGTCCACTAAGCTATCACTTGCATCACAAGCATTCTACGTAGGCCACAAAATGTATTACTGTTGTTCTATTTCATGATGTCACTTCTGCAACAGGGCAACAGCATTGCCTTACTTTGAAGAAAACAAATTGTAATGGCAGGATATCAAATCACATTTCAACCGAAATGTAGTAGTCCCACATTTTGATTTTTTTTTTTTAAAATTAGGTTACCAACACATAGCAATGAGCCAAACACCAAAATCTGTACAACTTAAACTTCCATTCAGGTCTGTCGGTGACATTGTGGAGAAACAAAAAGATAGAGACATATGTTATACAGTGCAAGTTTCAAATAGAAAAAAATGTATAAGAGGAGGAGGAGTAAAAATATTCTTTGGAAAAGTCATCGTCAACATCTTCGACCGTTTGTGAATTCGACAGTTCTATCAATGTCTGGTTTTCAGAGATAGCATTTATCTTTTTTTCCCTCCATTTTTCTTTTTTGTACAAAGACAGGAAACCAGATTTAAACCACAGTACATATGAAAGTTTATCTGAACACACGAGAAAGGAAGCAACACATCAATCTCATCTCACCCTGAAATGCATCATTGCCTTTGAACATAAAGAATCTCTGCTCAATTTATAAAATGTATAGCTGACAGTTCTGCTCCACTTCTCCAAGTGCTTTAGTTATCAGATTGTGTTTTCATGAATTAAATGAGTTTGCTAGAAATGATTTAAGACTAGTTTTCCATTGTATGACATTGTTCTTTTTATTATACAGCTACAGCTTGTTATTCTCTTGTACACAATACTTTTTTCTGTTTATTTTGTGCGAATATTCATATGGTAATAGAGTAGGAGAGTGGAGCAATAACAGAACACTTCTGTGGCAAAATTAATTTGAGAACAAAGAGACAAGTTAGAGATGATGGTCCGTTATTTCAGCTCGTTTCAATATCTTTAAACCAGCAGAATTATGAGCTTTAAAGACTTATTTTTCCTAAAAAATATTGTAGTGTCATTTCACTGGTAAAGAAATGTCAATCCCAGCATATTTAAAACATGTGTTTTATTTCACATGGATTGGAAACACTAATTAATTATCAGCAGAAAATACTTGAGGCATCCTATTTCTTCATTAACGAGTAAGATAAATCAGGAGATTCAGTTTTATTCAAGTACTATCCCAGGTTACGCTCATAAGTACTACCTTCAAAGCATCAACTTTATCAGCTCAGTGGCCACCTGCAATCAGACCTAATTTCTTGTCAGGATTCCTCCAACACAGCTCTATCAGGCGCATGGAACACGTGCAAGTTTCTTCGTCTGCACACGTGTCTTGGAGCAATTCCAAACCATTCTGAAAAATGACCAGAGATGACCAATATTCTGAAAATGGTTTCCCAAATCCCATTCAAGGTTCTCTCCTGTGCTTTATTCCTTCAGTTCCAAAGTAACTGCTCCAGGTGGATATGTCAGGTCAATTAAGTCATCAACTAGTTTGCAGAGAATGAGACCCAATACCATAGACAACACAAAATATTAGAAAACCTATACCTTTAAAGATAAAGAATATGAAATGGGACGCTGTGGGCAACCAATTAATAACAGTAAATGCATGTCATGGGGAGGGGCGAGGGAGCAAGTCTGAAAATAAATAGAGACTTACTGTAGAAAACCAAACCGATCAGTGATTTTATAAATATGGAAGTCTGCATCTTCCCATGGATCAATCTTTGCTCCTTCCCGTCCCTGAAATAAATGAACAGACATGGTAATCAATAAAGTGGTTTAGTTTTGATGCATTCAAATTTGTGCTGATAAAGCCAGCTGCTTCTTCTTTAATGCATCTATTAATTTATTGCACATTCAACTTAGTACCAAAACCAAGGTATTTTTCTCTTCAATTCTCTTGTGATTCAAAAGATAAGTGGTCCACAAATGGCACATGTTCCTGTTTTAACATTTTACATATGAAAGGAGGGCAAAGAATGATGAGCTACAGTTTAGCTCAGCCCTAAAACTATGCCAAATAGGGCAGCACGGTGGCCTAGTGGTTAGCACAACCGCCTCACGGCGCTGAGGTCCCAGGTTCGATCCCGGCTCTGGGTCACTGTCCGTGTGGAGTTTGCACGTTCTCCCCGTGTCTGCGTGGGTTTCGCCCCCACAACCCAAAAATGTGCAGAGTAGGTGGATTGGCCACGCTAAATTGCCCCTTAATTGGAAAAAATAATTGGCTAATCTAAATTTATAAAAAAAAAAACTATGCCAAATAAAATCTTCCAGTCTTCCCATTCGCAGTGTGGGCTACTGACCTCTGCTATAAGTATGCATACGTTGGCACAAAGGTAAAAGAGCAGAACAGTGCTTGGTCCCGTGGAACTACAGTACTTTGTGGCACAAGAAACCATTCAGCCAATTGCATTTTTGTCTTTTTGTTTGCTAGGGCAATCCAAATAGTCTGACTTTCTTCCTAAAACATACATCTTCCTTGACTTTAAACAGGGGAAGTGATGGCATAGTGGTAATGTCACCAGACTAGCAACCCAGTGACCCAGACAAATACACTTGGGACACAGTTTTAAATCTAACCAAATAAATCTGAACTTAAAGGGCTAGGTCTTGGTAATAGTGGCCGTGAAACCACTAGCGATTGTCATAAAAATCCATCCGGTTCACTATTGCTGTTTTGGGAAGGAAAACAGCTTTGCATGCAACTCCAGGCCCATAGCCATGTGATTGACTCTGAACTGCCTAGGTGGACTGGGAACCAAGAAGAAAGAACCCACTTGGCCTCACCCTCAAATCTACCTATTACAGATGCACCTGTCCATGACAGTATTTGTCGGAGTGACGACTGCACAATCCTTGTGGACAACTGCACAATCCACTGTGCTAAATAGGAGAGATTTTTTATCAGATCTAGCAACTCATGGCCTAGTATACCCCCCACTCCACCATTACCATCACATCAGGGCAACCCTGGATCAATGAAGAGTGAAGGAATGCAAGACAGGGACAGCACCAAGTAACATATCAACCTGGCTAATTCCAAAGAATCAATGTTTTCATTTTACCAAGTGATATGACTTCAAGATTCACAAAGATTGCTATCTCATCCAAGGGACAAATAGATCTTTTTAATACCATTTTCGAAAGCACACTTACTCAAGTGGATCCAATCAGCAACTGAAATTGTTTGCCACGTTTGCTTGGGTGGAAAATATAACAATCTATTCGACTACATTGTTGTAAAATGTAATTTAACTTCCCAAGAAATATCTTCACAAATGATCCATAGAATGTACTTTTGTGATCTTTAACCTGAATAAAGTCTTCACTTAAATATATTGTAACCTCAAATTGCACAAGAGGCCCCGAGTTGACTCAGGTACAGCTGTCCAAATAATTCCACTCATAGAATTTACAGTGCAGAAGGAGGCCATTTGGCCCATTCGAGTTTGCACCGGCCCTTGGAATGAGCACCATACTTCAGCCCACACCTCCACCCATGTAACCCAGTAACCCCACCTATCCTTTTTGGACACTAACGGCAATTTATTATGATCCATCCATCTAGCCTGCACATCTTTGGACTGTGGGAGGAAACCGGAGCACCCAGAGGAAATCCATGCAGACACTGGGAGAACGTGCAGACTCCACACAGACAGTGACCCAAGCCGGAATCGAACCTGGGGCATTGGAGCGGTGAAGCAACTGTGCTAGCAGCTGTGCTACACTGCTGCCCATTCTTATGGTGTTCTTTCACCATAACAACATAAATTATTCCTTCAGGTATTCAATTTATTTTTGAACGTTACTGGTAAAATTGCTTCCTTCACTGTTTCAACTGTCTCTTCCAGACCATGACCTGATATGTAAAAGGTGTTTCCTGATGCTGTCTCTGGCAATCACTGTAAATCTGTGTAATTTGATTTTGGAACTTCTACCACTGTAAACTTTATCAAAACATCATGATCTTGAACACCTCCTTTGAATCTCCTCTCCTCTTAATATTATTTTAAGATAATTTTCATTGGTTGGCATTTCATAGTTAAATTGCCGAGAACATTAAACAGCAACAGATTTTGACAAAATGTGTGTATTATATATATTATATAGTGGGTTCATAAGTATTATTGTTGGGACCCTGGTTTTGGCATCCCCAACCTCGGACACTCCCTCTGTGCCGTTCCAATGCTGTGTGTGTCGTCACCTGGTATTAGAACATACCAAGGGCGCGAATTTGGTGCCACCTGGGCGTATTTCTGGCTAGATCGTTCACGTGTGTATTTATTTGCCGTTTATTCCCTCGGGCTGCCCTGCCTTATTTGCATTGCGCCTGGTTGTTATTCCCTGCCCCCCCTCCCCATCCTTTATTCCCCCCTCCTCCCCATTTTCAAATTCCATTGCCAGTAATAATAATCTTTATTAGTGTCACAAGTAGGCTTACATTAACACTGCGATGAAGTTACTGTGAAAAGCCCCGAGTCACCACATTCCGGCACCTGTTCGGGTACACCAAGGAAGAGTTCAGAATGTCCAATTCACCTAACAAGCACATCTTTTCAGACTTGTGGGAGGAAACCAGAGCACCAGGAGGAAACACATGCTGACATGGGGAGAACATGGAGATTTCACAGAGACAGTGACCCAAGCCGGGAATCAAGCTTGGGTCCTTGGCGCTGTGAAGCAGCAGTGCTAATCCCTTGTGCTACCGTGCCAGCCAGTTCTAGTTTCCTCATTCTGCTGGCAGTTTTCCCCTTCCCCTTTGGTTGCCAGAAGAGATGCAAAGGTTAGGGCGCTTGCCCCTCTCACCATTAACAATTCTGGTTGTTCCGAGATCATCTTGAGACCACCACAAGTGGGCACGGCTCTATCCTCACTCCCACAACCCTGGGCATGGCCTTACAGGAGGCAGTCCAGTAAATGATCAGTCTGGGACAGGACCAGAACATGAGGGTGTGTTTGACTGGGCCTCCTTTGTACCATTCACATTTATCCTCCATCTCTGGAAATACCATACTCATACGTGTTCTTGGCAGGTGAGCCCTGTGCACTCAGCTGCGTTACATTCAGTCATGCGCATGAGGAGGTGAAGTTCATCCTGTGCAGTGCTTCACTCCAGAGTCCTCCCCTATCTCTTTGCCTACCTCTTCCACCTATTTTTCCAGTGTTGCGTCCAGTGGTGAGCATACTTCTTCCAGTGGTCGTCTGCAAGTCCGCACAGTTGCTGTTCCCTAGTTCGCCCGCTATCAGTAGTCTGTTCAGTAGGGAGTGCCCGGGTAGTCAGGGGAAGGTTGTTGTCTCCTTACGGTTCTGTAGCTGCATGTATTGCAAGTCATTCCCTTTCAGGAGTTGAAGTTTGTCCGTCAGTTCCCCGAGGTCACTAGAACATACAGTGCAGAAGGAGGCCATTCAGCCCATCGAGTCTGCACCGACCCACTTAAGCCTTCACTTCCACCCTATCCCCGTAATCCAATAACCACTCCTAACCTTTTTGGTCACCAAGGGCAATTATCACAGCCAATCCATCTAACCTGCACGTCTTTGGACTGTGGAAGGAAACCGGAGCACCCGGAGGAAACACACGCAGACACGAGGAGAACGTGAAGACTCCGCACAGACAGTGACCCAGCGGGGAGTCGAACCTGGGACCCTGGTGCTGTGAAGCCACAGTGCTATCCACTTGTGCTACCGTGCTGCCCAACTAACCTGTCATCAATGTATAGGTCCCCGAATGTCAGGCCCCCTCCTGTCTCCGCCATTTAAAGGTGGCGTCTAGTGTCTCCAGGGGAATTTATGGTTCTTACAGATGAAGGCCATGGCATACATTGCTCTCAGTCTGAAGTGGTGCCTGAACTGGTTCCACACTGTTCTCAATGTGGCCACCACCACTGGGCTCCTTGAGTATTTGGCTGGCAGGAATGAGAGTGGGGCTGTGGCCAGCGCCCGGAGTGATGCTCCCATGCAGGAACTCTCCTTCGTTTTTCCCCATTCCACTCCCAGCTCTCCGACCCAGCCCCGTACACACTCTCTGCGGTGGCTGCCCGATGGTAGAATTGCAGCTTTTGGAAGGGAACCATGTCCCTCGCCCCACAAACACCATGATTTGACCAGTTTAGTAAAGAAGGCCTTGGGAATGAGAATCAGAAGGGATTTGAATAGGAAGACGAATCTGGCAACAGTTCATCTTGATCATCTGCACTCTCCCTGCCAGGGAGGCGGGAATGAGTCCCAGCTCTGTCAGTCTCTCTTTACCTACTCCATCAGACTTGACAGGTTCCATTTATGGATCAGTGTCCAGTCGTGGGCAAATTGGATCCCCAGGTATCGGAATTTGGTTTGGGCCAGCTTAAATGGCAAGTTTTCCAGCTCTAATTTCCACCTTCAGTATGAGTTGACCAACCCTTGCCTAGCCACCCACTCCTTTCTGCAGCCCTATACACAAGTATTTTCCTCTGCTGCACCCTCTTCAAATGGTGATATTTCTCCCCCCTCCCCACCCCCCCTCCAAAATGGGGTATCCGGAACTGTAGCTGGGGCCTACCTGCATCCCACCCCCCTAAGGTTTCGCTCAATTTCCTTGCTTTTGCACTCTTACGTCTCTATTAAGAAAGCCAAGGATCCTATATGTTTTTCTCAACTTACCTTGCCACCTATGTGTACTCCCAGGTCTTAATGGTCCTGCATGTCCTTTACATTGTAGCATTTAGTACAGTACATGTGGGATGGAATTCTCCAGCCATTGGGATTCCCTGTTCCCAACGGCAGCGCACCCCAACAGCATGGGGTGGTTTCAATGGGAAATCCCATTGACAAGTGGCGGGTAAGAGAGAATCCCGCCGCCGGTGAATGGCACGCCACCAAGAAACATGTGGCCAGGGGACCAGAGGATCCACCCCATGTCCCTTTTCATTTTTCCATCATGCTTTTTTCACTGTCAATCTTGTATATAATTCTGAATTTTGTTTCGTTCATTACGTTTGAAATGATATGTTGTATATAATCGATGACCTTTGATCAAATATATATATCCCACCCACCGTGACGAACAGCTAGTCAAACACGGTCACAAACATCCCCCACCTTTTCTCGAACTCCCCTGCTGAGCCCCTTAATACTTTATCTTCTCTAAACGCAGGAAGTCGTACAGGTCACCCAACCATGCTGCTACTCCCGGTGGAGATGCTGACCGCCACTCCAGCAAAATTCGTCACCATGCAATCAGAGAGGCGAAGGCCATGACATCAGCCTTCCTCCTCTCCATGAGCTGCGGCTTCTCTGAAACCCCAAATATCGCCACCAAAGGGTCTGGGTCCACTCCCTCCTCCAATATCCTGGCTAAGACCGCGAACACTCCTGCCCAGAATCTTCCCAATTTTTCACAACCCCAAAACGTGTGCACATGATTCGCTGGCCCCTGCCCACACCTCTCACACTCATCTGCTACCCCCTGAAAGAACCCACTCATTCTCGCCCGAGTCATATGCACCCTGTGGACCACCTTAAACTGTATCAGGCTCATCCTTGCACAAGAGGAGATCCTGTTTACGCTTCGTAGTGCCTCACTCCATACTCCCCAATTAATCTCCATTCCCAACTCCGCTTCCCAGCTCCCCCAGCCACTTGTATATATCCCCAATTCTTCCCCTCCCTTCCACATTCGGAAGCAGCAGTGGCTCCAGCAGGGTGTATCCCGGCAATCTAGGGAACCCCTTCCAGACTTTTCATGCAAAGTCCCTAACCTGTAGATACCTGAACTTGCTACCCCTTGGCAGCTCTGCCCTCTCCAGACTGGCGAACCCTTCCTCCAAATACAAATCCTCACCTTGACCAGCCCCACTTCCCTCCACCTCCTGTATACACTATCCATCCACCCTGGCTCAAACCCATGATTCTGACACAGCGGCGTTAGCACCGACATCCCTTCCACCCTAAAATGCCTCCTCAGTTGATTCCATATCTTCACCGTGAACTGCACCACTGGGCTCCCCGAATACCTACTCGGACCCATTGGCAATGCTGCCGTCACCATAGCCCTCAAACTAGACCCCTTATTAGATTCCTCCTCCATCCTAACCCACTCTACCCCTTCTCCTTCCCACTACTGCCGCAATTTGTCAACATTCGTCACCCAATACTAATGAAGCAAGTTTGACAATGCCAACCCCCCTGCTGCCTCTGGAGCAGGGTCCTCCCCACCCTCGGCACCTTTCCCGCCCATACAAAGTCAGAGATGATTGTGTCCACTTTCCGAAAAAAGAAGGCCTTTGATATAAAGATCGGGAGAGCCTGAAAGATAAACAAGAACCTCGGCAGAATATTCATTTTCACCACTTAGACCCTCCCCACCCACGTTAAGTGCAGTGTATCCCACCTCTTAAGATCCTCCCTGGTCTCCTCCACCAGCTTTGTTAAGTTCCACTTATGAAGACCCGTCCATTCCCTCACGACCTGAATCCCCAAGTACCTAAACCTATCCCTCGCTGCCGTAAATGGCAACCCCCCTAAATTAGCCCGCTGTGCCAGCTCATTCACCGGGAATACCTTGCTTTTCCCTACATTCAGCTTGTATCCCGAGAATCCTCCAAACCTCCCAAGAGGCCCATAATCCTTCCCATACTCTATAACGGATCCGAAACATACAGCAGGAGGTCATCGGCATGCTCCCTCTCTCCCCTCATTATCCCCTGCCACTCTGCCGACCCACTGAGAGCCATCACCAGTGGCTATATGGCCAGCTCAAACAGCAGCGGCGACAACGGGCACCCCTGCCTCGTACCCCTGTGTAAGTCAAAACTTTGTGAGCTCATATCATTTGTCCTCACCCTCGCTCTTGGTGCCACCTACAGCAACCACACCCATGCCACAAATCTCAGCCCAAACCCAAACCTTCCCAAAACTTCGAACAAGTACCGCCACTCCACCTGATCAAATGATTGCTCCGCGTCCATGGATACCGCCACCCCCGGTACCAGAGCTCTCGACGGATTCATCACCACATTCAACAGCAATCTTAAATTACTCGCGAGCTGCCTGCCCTTCACAAAGCCTGTTTGATCTTCTGCAACCACCCCCGGGGCACAATCCTCCATCCTCCCCGCCAACAACTGAGCCAATACTTTCACATCCGTGTTCAATAGTGATATGGGTCTATACGACCCACATTTCACTAGATCCTTCTCTTTTTTTGGGATTAGTGTGATTGCTGCCTGCTTCATCGTCTCCAGCAATTCCCCCTTCTCCAGTGCTTCATTAAACGCCCCCAACAGATGTGGTGCCAGGTCCACTGGAAATTCCTTATACAATTCTGCCGGGTACCCGTCCAGCCCAGGGGCCTTCCCCGATTTCATACCCCTGATGCTATCCAGCACCTTCCGCAGCCCCAGGGGCTCCTCCAACACCTGCCTCTTTGCTTTCTCCACCTGGGAAAATTCCAGCTCGTCCAGAAACCACCCCATGTCCCCCTCCTCTCCTCTGGGGTCTGCCTCAAAGTCCCTGGTAATATTCTCAAATGCCTCATTTATCTTCCCTGGCTCTGACACCACATTCCCACCCCTAGTGCGAATCTTCAATATTTCCCTGGACGCAGCCTGCCTCCGCAGCTGGTGCACCAGCATGCTGCTCGCCTTCTCCCCAAGCTCGTATTGCACCCCTCTTGCCCTACGCAGTTGCCCTACCGCCCTCCCCGTTGTCAGCCTGTCAAATTGCCCCTGCAACTTTTTCCTCCTCGCCAATCCCTCCACGGTGGGCACCCTCGGATATTCCCTGTCCACCTCCACTATCTCGCTGATTAGACGGTCATGTTCCGCCCTCCTTTCCTGATTCGCACGAACCGTAAATGAGATAATTTCTTCCCGGACCACTGCCTTCAGTGCTTCCCAAAAAATGCCCGCCGACACCTCCCCATTCTGATTGAATTCCACACAATCCCTAATTGCCAACCGCACCTTATCACAAAAACCTCCATCCGCCAACAACCCCGGGTCAAACCTTCACCCCGGCCTCTGCTCTCATCCCGTACTAAACCGAATATCTAGCCAGTGGGTGCATGGAGATAACTATCCCTGCATACTTTGCCCCCTCCACCCCAACCAAAATCTCCCGACTCACTACAAAGTAATCAATCCTCGATTATACCTTATAGACGTGTGAAAAGGAATACTCCCTTCCCCCTGGGTTCTGAAAGCACCATGGATCCACCATACCCATCCTCTCCATAAACCCCCCCCCCCCCCCTCCCCCCCCAGCTCCCTTGCCATTTGCACCCTACCCATCAACCTGGGGCTCGATCAATCCACCCTTGGCTTGATCAAATATATCAGTTACCTAATGAAATAAAGGTATTTAATTCAGAAATTTAAATCCCAAAAGTTGATGACCATTATGGGGGAGGTTTAGCCTGAAACAGTACTATCAGTCTTGAAGTTCAGACTCATATTGACTGGTTCGATCTATCTTGCTTATTTATAAACTTGTTTTGTCCTCTCGGGGCCACCCGCGTGCCCAGTGAGTCATTGTTGCCTTTAAACAATTTGATTGTTCCACAGAAATGATACGATCAGTGAGTCTCTCAATTTAATTGTTATTTGGTAATCTGCATTTGCAAAGAGACTTCATACATTTCTGCAACTTTCTCAGTAACAGCTTTTTAATCTCACTGTGGAGGCCATCGTGAGCAATTTTGTTTCTCAGCTTGTTGAAGCCCTTGGACCCCAGTGTCAATGACCGGTATTTCCCTTTTTTCTTTAATTAATTTACGGGATATGGGCGTTGCTGGTTAGGCCAGCATTTATTGCCCAACCCTACTTGCCCTTCAGAAGGTGGTGGTGAGTTGCCTTCTTGAACCACTGCAGTCCTTAAGATGTAGGTACACCCACTGTGCTATTAGGGAGGGAGTTCCAGGATGTTGCCCTAGCGACAGTGAAGGAACAGAGATATATTTCCAAGTCGGGGTGGTGAGTGACTTGGAGGGGAACCTCCAGGTGGTGTGGTTCCCAGGTATCTGCTGCTCTTGTCCTTCTAGATAGTAGTGGCCGCGGTTTGGAAGGTGTTGTCTAAGGAACCTTGGTGAGTTACTGCAGTGCATCCTGTACATGGTTCGTCGGTGGTGGAAGGTTTGAATGTTTGTGAAACGTGGAGCAATAAAGAGGGCTTTATCCTGGATGGTGTTGAGCCTCTTGAGTGTTGTTGGAGCTGCACTCATCCTGGCAAGTGGAGAGTTTTGCTCTGACTCCTGACTTGTACCTTGTAGATGGTGGACAGGCTTTGGGGGGTCAGGAGGTGAGTTATTCGCCGTAGGATTCCTAATCTTTGACCTGCCCTGGGAGCCAGTGTTAATGTGGCTATTCCAGTTCAGTTTCTGATCAATGGGAGCCCCCCAGGAAGTTGATTGTGGGGAATCAACGATGGTAATGCCATTGAATGTCAAGGGGCGGAGGTTAGATCCTCTTTTGTAGGAGATGATCATTGCCTGGCACTTGTGTAGCATGAATGTAACTTGTCGTGTGCCAGTGTTAAGCCTGGATATTCTCCAGGTCTTGCTGCATTTGGACATGGACTGCTTCATTATCTGAGGTGTCACGAATGGTCATCTGCAAACATTCCCACTTCTGACCTTATGATGGAAGGGAGGTAATTGATGAAGTAGCTGAAGATGGTTGGGCCCAGGACACTACCCTGAGGAGTACCAACGGCAATCTACAAATGAACAATAACGTGGCCTAACCTGGTCCCCAGCCAGCTTTCTTTGACTGAACACTGGTTTGCTACTTTTCCTTCACTAATGTGGAGCTGGTGCAAGTTCCAAGGCTGAAGTATACAGAGTTGGGAGCAACCAATATTTTTTGTAATCCTATCAATGAGTAAGACATTTAGTGCAATGCCACTGAAATGCACTTTTTTCAAACCCTGCATTAGAAGCAAACAATTCAGAAGCCTACTTTCACCATTTGGCAAGAATACTGGTGCATGGAGCACATCAGTATTTTGATTGCAAACAAAGATATTTCCTGAATTAAATCCAATTTTGTAGGACTGCTATTAATGGTCCCATTACTTTTAAACATGCCTGAGGGGTAAATAACACAATTGTCAGCCTTTTCTTTCAAAGTTGAGAAAGTTTGTTCAGTGTAAGATTATGAAAAGAATAGACTAATTGCAGTACTGTTGGAGGTTTCCTGGAGGTACATCATATTATTCATTACAATTCTGGTCAGTAATGCAAAGGCCGTAACAATGCTAGCGCTTCTGTTGGGAAACGTAGGAGCAAGTACTTTTAAAGCTCATGGTTGTCACTCAAGAGACACTCTCAGAATTTTGTTATGGTAAAGATTGCAAAACTGGCAGCATGTTCCATCATTTCTCCATTAAAACTGACAACTTAAGAGTCCACATGTGTATGGAAAAACATCTAAATTCAAAACTTGTCAGTGGCTCTTACCCTTCTCCATATGGTGGCGGCTCTGTAGAGTTTCCCACAGACTGCATATGCCACTGATCTCACGATTTAACAAAAACTTCCACTTTTCACTGTAAAAACCCATGAAAAAGTTATGCCTTTTGACCTGGATTTTTAATGGCATCTAACTTGGAAATTTAACGCTAAACACCTTCACTGGCCCCATGTTTGTGGATTGTCAAAAGATCTTTATAATGATAAAAATAAGATTGTAACAAAATCTTTACTTTTTAATCTTTTCTTTGGTTTCCACCTTAATCCAACCAATCATTTAATTCACTATCTGAAAATGTAAATCAAAACTGAAGGATATTAAGTGTTTATCACTTCCTGGTTTCCTGTGTATAAATATTTCAACTTGATTGGTTCCTTACCTACAGAATGGTTACTGAACACAAGAAGGCATTCCGGCTTTGTGACCAAGCATAGTCTCTGCAAGAGCAACACAACAAAGGCCACATCCCTGCCTTTTCCCCTTAGCTTTGCAAATTGTTTCCTCTTCACATAATTATCCAACTCCCTTGTGAAAGCCTTGGTCGAATCTGACTCGGCCACATTTTGATGCAGCATTCCAGATCTGAACCACTGACTGCAGAAGGTTTTGCCATTTTGACTTGGGTTCTTTTGCCATTCACACGAAATCTGTAGCTTCTAGTTCTTGATTCCCCTACCAACAGAAACACATTCTCAGGGTGGCCAATCATCCAGCTTTGTACTGGACACTCATCCAGCCTCAGATGATAAATGTCAGCCATGAAATCATTGAGGAGAATCAACGGCATGGGCACCTCTCAACTTGGCCCTGTCTAATGCTCTGGGGACCCATGGTAGTTGGTGGAATTTAAATTAAAATAATAAACCTGGAATGAAAGTTTCGGTTACGATGACTATGAAACCCTTGTCGGTTGTTGTTTTTTAAAATAAATTTAGCGTCCCCAATTCATTTTTTCCAATTAAGGGGCAATTTAGCATGGCCAATCCACCTACCCTGCACATCTTTGGATATTGGGGGGGGGGGGGGGACCCACGCAAAATGGGGAGAATGTGCAAACTCTACACGGACAGTGACCAGAGCCGGGATCGAACCTGGGACCTCGGCACTGTGAGGCAGCAGTGCTAACCACTGTGCCGCCATGCTGCCCTGTCAATTGTCGTTTAATCGTTATGGTAGAGTGAGGAAAATGACAGGCCACAAGGTTCCACATTATTCTAGCATACAATTCTGCTGTTGTTGATGGTCTCATGGATGTCTAGTTTTGAGTTACTCAACCTGTTCAAAATCTATTTTATGTAGCACAATGGTGCGGCAACATAACACGATACAGAGTGCCGTCAATGTGATGGGACTTTGTCCCCACAAGGTACGTGCAATGGTTACTCCAAACATGGACAGATGCATCTGCAAAGGTAGAATGGTGAGGATGAGGTCAAAGAGGGTTTTCCCTCTTGTTGGTTCCCTTACCACGTGCCACAGATTGAGACGAGCATTTTGATGCAGCATTCCATTCAGGACTCAGTCAGCAGTGGTGCTACTCAGCGTCAAAGCCTTTCATCCATCTACCATACAAGTCAAGATTATGATGGAATACTCTGCACTTGCCTGGGCAAGTGCAGTTCAAACATTCAAGAGTCTTGGCACCATCCAGAACAAAGCAATCACTTGTTTAGCATCCCATCCACAACCTTCAACATCCACTCCCTCCACCACCAAAGCACAGCAGTTCAGGAAGGCAACTCACCATCACCTTCTCAAGGGATGGACAATAAATGCTGGGCTAGCCAGTAAAGGCGACATTTGAGAAAGAAAAAAAAAGTTGGTGAGAGCCTGCGAGAAAAGGTCCCAAGGGACCTGTTGTGTCTTATGATGCTGCTCTTAATATTTATGTGACCTACCAGCATCATTGATTAATACCAACGTGAATCATTCCAAATAATTAGCAGGTCATCTAGGCCCTGACACCACACCATTTACCAATTCGAAATGCCGAAAAGAAAGTTCAAACCAGAATGGTTAAAAGAATGTAATTTCATAGCAAGAAAAGTAATTGTGTATTCTGAACTGTGATATCAATATCATCCACCAAGGAAAGGGAGATGCAAATCGCCATGTTTTGTCAGAAAAGTGCAAATTTAACATTCTAAATTGCGGGGAACATCTCCACTGAATACTTCTTTTAAATCACTTGCATTGCCTCAAAACAATAAAGTGACTGTTGCTGAACTTTGTAAAGTCTTTGATTTGATTTATTGTCACATGTATTAGTATACAATGAAAAGTACTGCTTCTTGCATGCTATGCAGCCAACACATACCGTGCATAGGGAAGGAAGGAGAGACTACAGAATGTAATGTTACAGTCATAGCTAGGGTGTAGAGAAAAGACCAACTTAAAACGAGGTAGGCCAATTCAAAAGTCTGATGGCAGTACGTGATCTCAAACTTTTGTATCTTTTTCGTGATAGAAGAAGGTGGAAGAGAGTATGTCCGGGGTGCGTGGGTTCCTTAATTTTGCTGGTTGCCTTTCCGAGGCAGCGGGAATTATAGACGGGAGTCAATGGATGGGAGGCTGATTTGCGCGATGGATTGGGCTACACTAATGACCTTTTGTAGTTTCCTGCGGTCTTGGACAGAGCAGGAACCATACCAAGCTGTGATGCAACCAGAAAGAATGCTTTCTATGGTGCATCTGTAAAAGTTGGTGAGAGTCGTAGCTGACAGGAATTTCATTAGTCTTCTGAGAAAGTAGAGTCACTGGTGGGCTTTCTTAACTATAGTGTGGGCATGGGGGGGACCAGGACAGATTGTTGGTCATCTGGACACCTAAAAACTTGAAGCTCGCGAAAACCTGAGCAGCTTCAAGAGCTCTTGAAGCTCATGACATCTAACATGCTATGAGACACTACCAGGGTATGGAATGCAGTTTACAAGTTGATTAAAAAAATCTGGTGTTTGTCTTGTGTGGCAAGAATCCCGATATGTGGGAAAACATATGAGTGAGAACATTATGATGCCATTTTCTGGGGAGAAGCACTTGGATCACACTAAAGCAGAATTGCAATAGTATTTTAGACATCAGTTACCAAATATTTTTCTTCTTTGCAACAGTATTTTAAAAATCAGCTGCCAAAGTGTTTCCCCGAAGTTGAGGTATTTCAATTATGAGGTAGGATTCCCCCAGCATTTACTCTTAGGTTTCTATAGTGATAGCCAGGAAAAATCTGAAGCAATTGCAAAAGAAATATCATCCAAACTCAGTGCCTTCAATACAAGTAAAATACTCCACATGCAGGAACACTGAAACAAGAAACAAAGTTCTGTAAATACTCAGTAAGCCTGTCAGCATCTCCACAGAACTCCAAAGAATCTTTCCAGGGCAGGAGGTGGCCATTCAACCCATTGAGTCTGCACCAACCCTCTAAGAAGCACCCTCCCGAGGCCCACTCACCCGCCCTATCCACGTAACCCCAGCTAACATGCATATCTTTGGATGGGTTTTCTCTGTGGCAAAAGAAACAGAACCAACAGTAACTTGTCATCAGAACTGAAGGATTGTCGACTCGACATGTGATGTGCTGTTGAAAGGAGGAGGGGGAGAACAAAAGGAAATGTCTGGGATAAGGTAGAGAGCAAGAGAGATGTAATAACAAAAATAACGTGGAACAACAGGTATAGGAAGTGGTAGTGGTTATAGCAATGCAGCAAAGATAGGGGAGTATAAATTCCAGAATTATAAACAGCTCTATCCAAGGGCAAAAAAGGATAACATGATTCAAAATGGCACACAGCAAAACAGCAAAAAAAAATCAAAATGGGGGACAGAGTTCATAGGCTGAAATTAAACTCAATGTTGAGCCCAGAAGGCTGTAAAGTGCCTAATTGTTAGGTGATGTGGTGTTCCTTATGGCTGCATTGAATCTCATTGGAAAACTGTTGCAGGCAGAGGACAAGATAGGTGGGCATGAGAACAAGGTGGTGAACTAAATGGCAAGCAAGGGCTTCCTCCTGTGGCCTAGTGGGATCCAGATAGCCCACAACTGAGCCCGTCTCCACAAGTTGGACCTAGCTAGCCCCTGGTGGAGGTAAAAGGGGACTTCTGGAGGTGGGCCTCCCTCCTGCTCTCCCGAGCGTGGAGAGTGCAGACAATAAAATCAATGTCTTGCCAGGGTTCCTCTTCATTTTTAGGTAATTCCCGATCTTAATCCCCAAATCCTTCTTCACCAGGGTAGACAAACTAATCTCAGACTTTGCGAAGACGAAAAAGAAGCCCAGGGTCGACAAAATTATCCGAGACAAAATGCGGCGCTCAGGGGGCTTAGCACTGCTGAATCTTCTGTTCTACTACTGGGTAGCGAATGTAGAAAAAGGTGCGCAGTTGGCTGGAAGAGGGGAGGGGGGGGGGGGGGGGGGGGGGGCAGAATGGGTGCAGATGAATGGGCGTTCTTGTGGGCACTGGCCACCGCCCCACTCCCATTCCCAGTATTTGACAAGCCCAGTGGTTGCAGCAACACGAAGAACTTGGAACCAGCTCCGACACCACTTTAAACTTAGTCACGTACATCGCGGCTCCTATATGCAAGAACAAGAAGTTCATCCAGGCCAAGGAGGGCATCACGTATAAAGCCTAAAGAAGGGAGTTTGAAGGCAAGGGACCTGTACGTAGATGGCACAGCGGCAGCCTTGAGGGAATTGACGGAGAATGTCCAGCTCCTGAATGGAAACGAGCTCGGGTATCTTCAAATACAGGACTTTCTGCGCATGGTATCCTACCATTCCCCCAGCTACTCGGACACACCCTGCTGGACAGACTGTTAGGGCAGGACGAATTTGGGGACAGAAAATGTGCGAGCATATCGGAAGATTGCTGGAGGTGTTAAGGGCCCCACTTAACGAAACGCAAGAGAGATGAGAGCAAGAACTGGGCATCAAGATGTGAGATACTACACAGGATGAACTCCACCACCTCTTGCACAACACAGAGCCTGGCACAGAAGGCCGTATACAGGCCACGTTGGATCAGGACACGGATGAGCAGGTTCTTCCTGGAAGTGGAAGGCAAATGTGAGCGATGTCAGGGGGATATGGCCAACCACTCCAACATGTTCTGGTCATGCCCATGGCTGACTATGTTTTGGACTGCCTTCTTTGAGAACAAGTCGGAGGCCAAAGGGGTCAGGGTGATGCCATGCCCATTAGTGGTGGTCTTTAGGGTGTCACTAAAAACATGACAAGTTGTGTAACTGTATTGTAACTTGAATTTGTTCTTTGCAGGGCTTTTTCTCTATTCTACTATTGTACTTTATAAATGTTTTTTTAAACATGTTGCTATTGCGGATTTGGTTTGTTACAAATTCAATAAAATACTTTTTTTTTAAAAACAATCCTGAAATCTTTGGCCCTTGGCTGCCCAATAATTACAGTCACCAGGTTTGTAAGTTGAAACACTATTGCTGTTTATTTACAACAAATTAATGGCGAAATAAGCAGCAAGTACAGTTGGTTAAATATTAATAGGTACCCAACTCCTGCTGTAACTTGCCGCACCACCCTCTGCGCACATACACAAGACAGACAAACACAGAGGGTGAAAAAAGGGGGGGTGGGGGAACGCAAATGAAAGAGAAAAAGTCTTTGCTTCAGATGATGGGTCCTTGCAGGCTTGCTCATTAGTAAGCTTGTAAAATCACAGTCCTCGTGTTGCAGCCTGTACTCTCCATTTTACTGGAGAGAGTCCCTGTTTCATCAGAGTTCGCCCTCATTTCATGGCCTGCCTGCAGGCTCTGTTTTCAGGAAACCAACACCCAGAGACATTTTGCAGAGTGTATTAGCTGGATCTTGTGTGTTGAGGGCCAGCAACAGTTTTCTGGAGAGGATTTAGCTGCATCGTGTACCGTTGTGCTGCCGAAAACAAAAGTGAAAGCAAAATAGAACCTCGTAGCTCTGAAAACATTCCAGACGGATAATATTCAATCACTACCTGTTACCGGGCAGAACACAGCGTTTGGGTCAATTCATTGGCCAACAGCAAATCAATGAAACCAAGTCCCAGCCATCTCCGTAATTGGTGCCGGTCCACAATTTAAATTAGCACAGCTTCAGGATCCTTCAATTTGAATTAAAGGCACGGGCCACTATTTTCTCCTGCTTGAATTAAAATGGCAGGCTACCTTAATGACATTTTCAGAAATCATCCATGGATCAAAAATATAACAGCAAAAATAAAAGAGTGAAAACAAGGAAAGTGACAGGGCTAAACAAGAAGGACCCTTACAATAGTAACCATGCACAGAAAGATTTGGGTCAAGTTTTTTGGGTTTGCTGTGAATGGCAGACTGAGGAAGTATCAGATGTGGCAAGTAAATCTGAAAGCTGTTTTTATATTTTGTTTTACTAAACAGTCAAGGAGTGAGAGATAATGACTTGTCTGAAAACAAAACGTTCAAATTTGAAGCATGCAATCTTGGAGATTGGTATAGCCAGGCTGTCCGATGAATTTGGCATTGTGGCAAGTATTATATCCTCCTTTAAGAGGAACCATTGTCAGACTAATGAAAGTTAACCAAAAACGTTCAACAAGCATAAGAAAAAGAATTCACAAACATGAAGAAAATCAGCTCCAATATATTCTCTACACAATGCAGTAATGTGCATGCAGAGTGTGTTTTCTTCATGGTAACCACTACTTGGGAGAAACGATAGAAACAGGATGGAAGTGGACAATTTCAAAGCAGAACTATCAACATCCTGCGGGTTACCATTGATTAGACATTGAATTGGACAAGCCATATCAATGTTGTGGCAGAAGAGCAGGTCAGACGCTCAGAATCCTGCAGCGAGTAACTCATCTCCAAACGCACCCCCCAATCTCCCACCTCAAAGCATGTCCACCATCAACAAGGCACAAGTCAAGTCAGGGGTATCTTCTTGGGTAGTCCCTCAGCGTCGCGGCTGACTTGCTTCCACTCCATGGAGGTGGGTTCTGCAGTGGCCGAATAATCCCATCCTGGATCCGCAGACTCTGCGACAGGTTTGGCAGGTGATGCTTGATGAGGTGGGTGGGACGCTCTAGGTCCTGTGCTCTTTCTGCTGTTTCTGCTTGGCCTCCGCATGCTCCATTGTGAAGCAGATGGAGAATGGTGGCGAATTTCAGTGGGCAGCCGAATTTGAGGATGCTGCCCAACAATCCTTCATGATTGGCAAAGTCGAAGGTCTTTGCATGATCGAAGAAGGTCATGTAGAGAGGTTGACACTGCGCCCTGTACTTTTCTTGTATTTTTCGCGCGCTGAAGATTATGTCCATTGATCCTCGTGATGGGTGGAAGCCGCACTGAAACTCAGGTCGGAGCTCTTCAGCCAGTTGCAAGCTATTCAGGAGTATTCTCGCAATGACCTTTCCCGTGGCAGAGAGTAGGAAAATCCATCTGTACTTTGCAGTTGGACCCATCTCCTTTCTTAAAGATGGTCACAACTAAGGATCGCAGAGATCATCCAGCATGCTCTCTTCCTTCCAGACAAGGGTGATAAACTTGTGGATGGATTCCGGTCATGAGTGCATCTCTGCCGCAATTTCGTACTTCTGCAGGGATTCCATCTGCGCCTTTTAAATCAAAAGAAATGAGGCGATGTGCAGTCTTCCGGTCAGAAGCGGCAACAGTGAGCAGGTCAGTGCCCTGCACCTACACGGTGTCAATCACCCTGTTAGTGCTTTTGCGCCAAAACACGGAGGAGAGGGGCAGCACGGTAGCATTGTGGATAGCACAATGGCTTCACAGCTCCAGGGTCCCAGGTTCAATTCCGGCTTGGGTCACTGTCTGTGCGGAGTCTGCACATCCTCCCCGTGTGTGCGTGGGTTTCCTCTGGGTGCTCCAGTTTCCTCCCACAGTCCAAAGATGTGCAGGTTAGGTGGATTGGTCATGATAAATTGCCCTTAGTGTACAAAATTGCCCTTTGTGCTGGGTGGGGTTACTGGGATAGGGGGAGGTGTTGACCTTGGGTAGTGTGCTCTTTCCAAGAGCCGGTGCAGACTCGATGGGCCGAATGACCTCCTTCTGTACTGTAAATTCTATAATTCTATGAGAGCTGCTTCCATTTTCCAGCTGCTGTCAAGCAAGGCAAGAGGTCTGTGAAGATAGATTGCTTTCCTAAACTAAGAGACAGCAAGAGCCACAAATAGGCAGTGTACCTACTGGACAGGATTTCACAAATTAAATCTGCTGGAGAGAGCTTCTCAGCAGAGTCCACAGCAGAACAGAGCAGTGCTAGCTCAGTACAGAGCTCCAGGATCTCTGGTTCACAGCCCACAAAGAAGAAACTGAACTCGGGAACAAAGAAGTATGAAGATGATTTCTTGAGGTACGGCTTTGTCAATTGTGCCAATGCAAATAAGGATGTAAAGCCTATGTGTGTTATATAAAGAGAAGTACTGGCAGATAAGAGAAGTTTCAGATTTTGAAAGATACGGGGTGGGTGAAAAATTCCATTTGAGGTCGAGACCCCAAAATCAGTTATTAACTAACAGCTAACTCAAAGTTAAAAGATGATCTTTTGAAAGTTAAAAGACACTGTACCTGACCTGTGATACCACATTAAAAACATGACAAAAGCCCACAAGGCTGTCAGCATTGTGGAGTCGCTTCTCCCAGGAGTATCCAGTGCCGAGTACAACAAACATTTTCTTGCTACTATCCCTCACGACAACCTATATGTGTGAGGTTGAATGTTCGCTTTCACAAAGAGGAAGACATCACAAAGAAACTGGCTCATGTCTGCACCTCATATACACATCTCCCTCTCCTCTTGTGAACCTGATTCAAGTGAAATCGTGAGAACCAACCAGGCTCCCTTTTTTATTAAAGGCAAAGGTACATGGGTCTTGAGGGTCGGCCAGCACGGGTCCCGAGAGTTGGTCGGTTGGCAAAAGTGGCTCCCAGGAAAAAGGTTTGAAAAACACTGCAGTACGATAAGCTAACAGACTGAATTTTTAAAAGCAATAATTTGAGGACGGCACGATGGTGCAGTGGTGAGCACTGCTGCCTCAGGGTGCTGCGGACCCTGGTTAGAACCTGACCCGAGTCACTGTCCGTATGGAGTTTGCACATTCTCCCCCTGTTTGCGTGGGTCACACACCCAGAACCCAAAGATGTGCAGCATTGGTGGATTGGCCACACTAAATTGCCCCTTAATTGGCAAAAAGAATTGGGTACTTCAAATTTATTTTTTAAAAATTTATAATTTGAATTGATGTAATCCCCTAGGAGAAGCGGATTGCAACAGAGCTCAAAGCTAATGGAAAACTTGAAAGTTACCTTTGCTGGTGGGATGCAAACAATCTTGGCAAAGTAGAATTTCTTGCTTGAATCTAGTTGCCCTGAAGGAATGTCAAGTCAACAATGCAATGTGGGGCTCAGTGAAATTAAGTTTCAGCATTGGTGTGTCAGTAGGATTTTTACAATAATACCTCAGGAAGCTCACATTTTTCTTTCTGATGTTAATCAATAAATAATGAAGTTGATTGAATTCCGCGGCGCAACTTACCAGTAACATGGTGTGATTTGAGTCTATAAACTTTTGGGTTGCTTCATCAGCAATATAGCCACCAACTTAGCTCTTAAACCTCCAACTGCCATCATGAAAGATTTCAGGCTTGATGTCAAACTCCTACATTGCAAGCCCATATGGTTTTCTAACTCTGTTTGGAAAGTTGAAAATTAGATTGCTCAACAGTATTTTCCTCCAAGAACTCTATTCCAAAAAAAATGTCTGGGATTGGGGGGGGACAAATAGACCAGTTACCCTATTAGTTCATTCATGAGGCTATTTATCCTTGGAAATCTCAGAATTAAGCACAGTTTCATTCCAGCAGTTCCTGTTTAAAGAGAAAGACTCCAGCTGTGTATCCTCAACATGAAAGATCAAACCACTTAATTAAAAGGGGAAAAATGTTATACTGAGACAAAACACGAAGCTTCGGAAGACGGTCAATACTGAAAAAACAGCACACATAAAAAATAAGGGACATGATCCAAAGCCTTGCTTCTGGATACAGTTACCAGGCAGAGTAGAAATATGGAAAATACAAACACCACAATACATCTTCGAAGGGTGGGGTCAGGGAAGAGAAGGTTGAGCAAAAAATTATGATCTAGAAAGTTACTGATTAGAATATGACAAATAACACAAGTCTAATCCCATACACCAACAGGAAATTCCAATAGAGTCTAATCTCAAAACATATCAAATAAAGAATTGATTTAAGGACTCTGGAACTTAACGCAAACCTACTTAAATGATTTAGTAGCAGCAGCCAAACAAGACATCAAGCCTTTCAGTACTCAGTCTGAATAAATACAAACCTTCTGTGGTCATGGAATTGGAATCTATTTCAGCTGTAACACATTTTTTGGAGAAGAACTGCTGCTCAGCACATTGCACCATATCGTAACATATTCCTGACATATTATTGACTGGGAGAAACTGTGCTGGCAGAGAGATAGGTGCTAACACGGGCTAAATGTTTCTTGAAATGTAATGGTTTATCTGTAAACTCAAGGTAAGCTAATTCCTTGCCTGCAGTTCAAAAATAGAAATCTGTTCCAGCTGCAGCACTACATGGTGGTGATATGCACAGCCCAGTAGGCCAAATTTGAGTGATCAAGCCCAAGATGAGATGCAATCACTTTTCGCGTCAGCTTGTGGAGACCGTGAATTGGATTCAATTTCAATTAGTTTTTGGAGCAAGCAATGAGATGACTTGCCCTGTTCAGTCTGCGCATTGGCTTTGTAACTTTAAGGATGGGGATAAAAAAAATTTAATTCCTTTCATTAGTAAATAATAGAAACCTGGCTCAAAGAAGGGCAGGACTGGTTGTTAACAATGCAGAAGCAGGCCATTCAGCCCATCGAGTCTTTGCCAGCCCTTGGAAAGAGCACCCGACTTAAGCCCATGCCTCCACCCTATCCCCGTAACCCAGTAACCCCACCCAACCTTTTGGACACTAAGGGCGCAATTCAGCATGGCCAATCCACCTAACCTGCACATCTTTGGACTGTGGGAGGAAACAGGAGCACCCGGAGGAAACCCACGCAGACAAGAAGAGAAAGTGCAAACTCAACACAGTTACCCGAGGCAAGAATTGAACCCAGGTCCCTGGAGCTGTGAGGCTGCAGTACTAACCGCGTTGCCACCTTGCTGCCCAATGTATTCAGAAGAAACAGGAAACAAAGAAAAATGGGGGTTGAGGCAGGAGTGCCACAATTGATTAAAGATGGTATTACAGTAATGGAGAGAGAGAGGAGGTTCCAGAGGAGTCAAGGACAGGATCTCTGTTGCTAGAAGCAAGGAACGAAAAAGGTGTGATTACATTGATTGGTGCAGTATATAGACTACTAACTTGTGGAAGAGGATGTAGAGAAACAAATTTGCAAAGAAATTAGAGAGGTGCAAGTATTATAGAGTATTTATAATAGGATCTTCAATTAAGAGGCCCTCGGAGATAATTTTCTGCAGCTGTATATTTACAGTCCAATGAGAGGACAGGTATTATTGGACCTGGTTCTGAGCAATGAGTTGACCAAGTGGATCAAATAACAGAGTGCAGCCACCTGGGGTGGCCACGTCCCGATTACAAAATGGACAATGCTGAGGAAGTAAGCAGGTGCAAAGTTTGTCTGTTGATTGGAGTTTGCAGCTCTCAGACAAGACCGATACTGCAAAACCATTAGCACACTAATGAGCAATCTCCGGGGACAAACGAGAAACATTTAGGTAAACGACACTGAAGCAGACACCGCGCCAGAGGAGACTAGAACAAAGCAGGCCAACGGCCACCTAGGGCCCGCCCAGCAATCAGGGCAGCCACCCCTTTATTGGAGGAAATCGATATCAATGATCAGGATACGGTCCAATTAATTGGGACCAAGTTCAAGGACCGCCCAAAAGCGCGCAAAGCCCCTTTGGGTATAAGAGGAAGCCCCAAAGAGGGAATCACTCTTCTTGGCCTTGGCTCTCCGCGACGAGAGGCCTGCCGAGCAGCTGCACCAGAAAAAGTCCAAAGTCAACGCACGCTACGAGATAGACACTCCTAGCTACTATTCCGTACCAATTCGACCCCAACAGCCTCAGAACCGGACAACGGCCATTGTTCCTCTGACTGAGTAGGCGCCCGAAGCTAAGTATAGGCTTTAGTAGCAGTGATAGTTTAGTTGGTAGAGTTTGTGCATGAGTATAATTGACTGTGTGTGTCAATAAATGAGCATTGATTTCGAACTTACTAACTGGTGTATCGAGTCTTTGATCAGTATTCGGTTTTGAACCTTGTGGCGGTATCGAAAGATACCTGACGACTCTTGAGCAAACGAAATTAGAATTAAGGAAGGCGACCATATGAACAGCCATGAACAGAGCCAATTAAGGAGAGAACACAACGAGCAACAAGGGAGAATATTCAAGGACAGTGACTTTTTTTTAATTCATGGAATGGCATTTGTTGTCCATCCCTTTTTTTAAATAAATTGAGCACCCAATTCATTCTTGCCAATTAAGGGGCAATTTAATCCACCTACTCTGCACATCTTTGGGTTGTGGGGGTGGAACCCACACAAACTGGGGGAGAATGTGCAAACTCCACACGAACAGTGGCCCAGAGCCGAACTGAACCTGGGACCTCGGTGCCGTGAGGCAGCAGTGCTTATCACTGCGCCACCGTGCTGCCCCTTTGTCCACCCCTAATTGCCCTTGAACGGAGTGGCTTACGTGACCATTTCAGAGATCAGTTCAGGGTCAACCATATTGTTGTGGATCTGGATTCACATGTCGGCCAGACCAGGTAAGGATGGCAGATTTCCTTTCCTCAAAGACATTTGTGAACCACATGGGTTTTAAACCAGGTCAGCATGAGACATTTATTTCCACATTTCTATTGAACTCAAATTTCACCATCTGCCATGGTGGGAGTCAAACTCAGGTCCTTTCATTATAGTGCAGTGACAATACCACAATGCCACCACCTCCCTATAAATGGTATCATAAGGTTGAGGTTGGCAATGGAAAGGAAAAAGAGCGATCCAGAACAGGGATGATTAATTGGGGGGAAGTCAACTTAGATGGGATGAGAATGCATCAGAATGTACAGTCGCTGAACAACGGGATACCTTCAAAGAGATGGTATTGCAGATATTCCTTTGAAGGAAAAATGGTGGATAAATAAATCCAGAGCACCCTAAATGTTAAGAGGTAGAGGTGAAGATGAGAAGGAAAAGTACATGTATGGCAGGTTAAAAAAAACAGAGAATCAGGCTGAATATTGGATGGCCAGAAAGGAAGTGAACATGCTAATCAGGAAAGCAAGGAGAGAGCATGAAAAGAGACTAGCAGCTAACACAAAAGGGAATCCAAAGCTCTCCTATAAGCATGTAAATATTGAAAGGGTGTACAAGAGAGAGGAGGATCAGTTATGCATTTTTTTTAAAAAGCAGACTTGTGCATGGAGGAAACAGAAATAACGCAAGTATTGAAGGAGTTTCTATCTTTACAAAGGCAGAGGTAAGAGATGAGGCAATTGATACACTCGGGAATTTACAACTGAGAAGGAAGAATTGTTAGACAGGCAGTATTTAGTTAAATTTGATCAAATATCAAGGCCAGATGAGATGCATCCAACGATACTGAGGGAGGTGAGGGTGGAAATTGCAGAGGCACTGAAAATATTCTTTTAGTCTTCCTGAGAAACACTGATATGAACATACGGATTAGGAGCAGTAGTAGATGGTGGCATAGTGGTCACAGTGGTATACAGTCAGGAAGGATTTGCCCTGGGAGTCTTCAGCATCGACTCTGGACCCCATGAAGTCTCATGGTTTCAGATTAAACATGGGCAAGGAAACCTGCTGATTAATCAGTACTCCTTCACTTGGAGGAAGCACTGAAAGTGGCAAGGGCATAGATAATGCTCTGGGTGGGGTACTTTATGTCCATCACCAAGAATTAGTTGATAATATCACCACAGACCGAGCTGGCCAGGTCCGAAAGGACATAGCTACTGGACTGGGACTGCAGCAGGTAGTGAGGGAACCAAGAGGAAAACCGTACTTGACTTCATCCTCACCAACCTGCCTGCTGCAGATGCATCTGTTCATGACAATATCTGTGGAAGTGACCACCGCACATTCCTTGTGGAGACAATGTCCCAACCTCATATTGAGGAGACCCTCCATCGTATGGTGTGGCACTACCACAGTGCTAAATGGGATAGACTTTGAACAAATCTAGCAACTCCAGACTGGGTATCCATGAGGCACTACGGGCCATCGACAGCAGCAGAATTGTATTCAACTGCAATCTGCAACCTCATGGCCAAGCATATCCCTCACTCTACCATTACCACCAAGCCAGGGGATCAAACCTGGTTCAACAAAGAGTGCAGGAGAACATGCCTGGAGCAACACCAGACATACCAAAAAATGAGGTGTCAAACTGGTGAAGCAACAACACAGGACTACTTGTGTGTCAAACAGCATAAGCAGCAAGTAATAGCCAGAGCTAAGCGATTCCACAACAAACATGTTGGATCTGAGTTCTGCAGTCCTGCCACATCCAGTTGTGAATGGTGGTGGACAATTAAGCAACTCACTGGAGGAGGAGGCTCCACAAATATCCCCCACTCTCAATGGTGGAGGAGCCCAGCAGATATGTGCAGAAGACAAGGGGGAGGCATTCTCAACAATCTTCAGCCAGAAGTGCCAAATGGATGAGCCATCTGGGACTCCTCCAGAGGTCACCAGCATCACGGATGTCAGTCTTCAGCCAATACAATTCACTCCGCGTGATATCAAGAAACAGTTGGAGGCAGTGGATACTGCAAAGGCTATAGGCCCTGACTATATTCCAGCAATGGTACGGAAGACTTGTGATCCAGAACTGGTTGCACCACTAGCCAAGTTGTTCCAATACAGCTACAACACTGGCATCTACCCGGCAATGTGGAAAATTGATCATGTGTGTCCTGTATACAAGAAACAGGACACACCTGTGATTGAATATAATTGCTGCTGCTGATGGCCCACAGCACCTCATGGAATCCCAGTCGAGTTGTTTGATCTGTTCAAAGTCTATCCCATTTAGCACGGAGGTATTAACACACAACACGATGGAGGGTATTCTCAATGGCTACTCTCCATCATCAGCAAATGATGGAAGGAATCATCAACAGTGTTATCAAGCGGAACTTAGTCAGCAATAACCTGCTTCTCCCACCATCAGACTCCCCATGGACTACTCTCTAGAATCGGTTGCATTCTTGGACACATTCATCTCCATCAAGGATGGTCATCTCAGCACTTTGCTTTACTGCAAGCCCACAGATAACCTCATGATGCTCCACTTCTCCAGCTTCCACCCTAAACACATTAAAGAAGCCATCCCCTATGGACAGGCCCTCTGTATACACAGGATCTGCTCAGACGAGGAGGCACGTAACTGCAGACGCTGAAAGATGCCCTCGTACGAACAGGATATGGCGCTCGACTCACCGATCGACAGTTCCAACACACCACAGCAAAAAACCGCACCAACCTTCTCAGAAGACAAACACGGGACACACCCGACAGAGTACCCTTCATCATCCAATACTTCCCAGGAGCAGAGAAACTACAACACCTTCTTCGCAGCCTTCAACACGTCATTGATGAAGACGAACATCTTGCCACGGTCATCCCTACACCCCAACTACTTGCCTTCAAATAACCGCACAATCTCAAACAAACCATTGTTTGCAGCAAACTACCCAGCCTTCAGAACAGCGACCACGACACCACACGGCCCTACATGACAATCTCTGCAAGCCGTGCCAGATCACCGACATGGGTACCACCATTACATGCGAGAACACCACCCACCAGGTACACGGTACATACTCGTGCCAACGTTGTCTACCTCATACGCTGCAGCAAAGGATGACCCGAAGCGTGGTACATTGGAGAGACCATGCAGACGCTGCAACAACGGATGAACGGACATCGCGCGACAATCGCCAGGCAGGAATGTTCCCTTCCTGTCGGGAAACACATCAGCAGTCAAGGGCAGTCGGGTAAGCGTTCTCCAAGGCAGCCCTCAGGATGTGCGACAATGCAGAATCGCCAAGCAGAAACTTATAGCCAAGTTCCGCACACAAGTATGGCCTCAACCGGGACCTTGGATTCATGTCGCATTACATTCACCCCCCCACCATCTGGCCTGGGTTTGCAAAATCCTACCAACTGTTCTGGCTTGAGACAATTCACACCTATTTAACCTGGGGTTACCCCTCTCTCTGGATCTGTAAAGACTTAATTACCTGTAAATGTTCGCATTCAAAGTATCGTCTTACATCTTTGACTGTCTATACAAATGTTTCTGGAACCTACCTCTTCATTCACCCGAAGAAGGAGCAGTGCTCCGAAAGCTAGTGATTTGAAACAAACCTGTTGGACTTTAACCTGGTGTTGTAAGACTTCTTTTTTTTATAAATGTTTTTATTCAGTTTTCATATTTTATATTGAACAAATTACAAATTGTTAGGAGAAAAAAAACAACAAACAAACACGCAAAAATTAACATACATATTTACAGGTAAGCATCTTCGTAGTAGTAACTGCGCCCGCCCCCCCCCCCCCCCCCCAACATGTTTATTTAGTTTGGTTTTGGGCCTTAGCTAGCCATCGAACCCCCGTACCGAACCTGTAGCCCCTCCCGCTACCTTCCCCCGACTATTCTTCCTCTTGTACATTGGCCACAAATAGGTCCCGGAACAGTTGCATGAATGGCTCCCACGTTCTGTGGAAGCCGTCGTCCGACCCTCGGATGGCAAATTTGATTTTCTCCATTTGGAGAGATTCCGAGAGGTCGGACAGCCAATCCGCAGCTCTGGGCGGTGCTGCTGACCGCCAGCCAAACAGGATTCTACGGCGGGCGATCAGGGAGGCAAAGGCAAGGGCGTCCGCCCTCCTCCCCAGGAATAGATCTGGCTGTTCTGAAACCCCGAAGACCGCCACTATCGGGCATGGCTCCACCCTCACTCCCACCACTTTGGACATAACCTCGAAGAAGGCTGTCCAGTACTCCACGAGTCTGGGGCAAGACCAGAACATGTGGGCGTGGTTGGCCGGGCCTCTTTGGCACCGTTCACATCTGTCTTCCACCTCCGGGAAGAACCTACTCATACGGGTTCTTGTTAAGTGGGCTCTATGTACCACTTTTAGTTGCGTCAGGCTGAGCCTTGCGCACGTGGAGGTGGAGTTGACCCTATGCAGTGCTTCGCTCCAGAGTCCCCACCCTATCTCCATCCCCAGGTCGTCCTCCCATTTCCTTCTTGTTGCGTCCAGTACGGTGTCGTCCCTATCTACCAGTCGGTCATACATGTCACTACAGTTCCCTTTCTCTAGGATACTTGCGTCCAGTAGGTCTTCCAGTAGTGTCTGTCGTGGCGGTTGTGGGTACGTCCTTGTCTCCTTTCGTAGGAAGTTTTTGAGCTGCAGGTACCGTAGCTCGTTCCCCCCAGCTAGCTGAAACTTCTCTGTCAGTTCGTCCAGTGTTGCGATCCTGTCGTCCGTGTATAGGTCCCTGACTGTCAGTGTCCCCCCGTCCTGCCTCCACCTTTTGAAGGTGGCGTCAGTCAGTGCTGGTGTGAACCTATGGTTGTTGCAGATGGGAGCCCTGTTCGACATTTTGGTCAGGCCAAGTTGCTGCCGCAGTTGGTTCCAGGATTGGAGGGTGGCTGTCACCACTGGGCTGCTGGAGTGTTTTTTGGGTGGGGATGGGAGTGCTGCCGTGGCGAGTTGTAAGACTTCTTACTGTGCTCACCCCTGTCCAACGCCGGCATCTCCACATCATTGCTAAAACCATACACGGCACTGGTTTGACCAGATCTGGAATACGGTGAAGTTTTGGCCCCCTTATCTAAGTAAACAATTACTGGCATTGGTGGCAGTCCAGAGACGGTTCAATAGGTTGATCTGATTATGGAGAGATTTTCGTATGAGGGGTTGAATAGGGTGGGTCTGCATTCATTGGGTTGAGAAAAATTAGATATTTGGGATTTTCAGAGGTCTTCTCAGATGCTAAGAGGTTGTTTCGTCAGAGAGTCTAGGACCAGACGGCACAATCTCAGAGTAAGAGGTCACCCATTAAAGACAGAAATGAGGAGGAATGCTGTTTCTCAGAGTGTAGTGAATCTGTGGAATTATTTACCGCAGAGGACTTTACCACTGGATCATTCACTATGTTCACGGTTCTGAGTATCAAGGATTATGGCAATAAAGTGAGAAAGTGCAATTGAGGATTATATCAAATTATTCATGATCTCATGGAATGGCGAAGCAGACTCAATGGGCTGAGTAGTCTATTTCTCCTCCTATATCTTATGGTACTGTCACTGATATCCAGTCAACATTTAAAGTAGCCTGTGTAAAATTACACACAAGGTGGTTGAAAACAAGATTTCTAGGTGTCATTGATGAAAACACAATGTAGCTGAATCACATCCCTTTTCTTTTCTAAAAGACATACCTGGCTTAACTTTGTTTTATAGACAATTCACCCCATTATTTTTGATTGAACTGTCTTATCATTAATGGGTGTTCCATGATTGCAAACAGAAACCTAAATATTCATGTTTACTGATGCAATGAAATGCCCATAGATACTTGCGCGATTGAACTGATTCAGTTATTCAATCTGCTACTATTTATTAAAAGGGACTCAGAGTAATTAAACTATTTAAGTACTCAACTTCTCTCAGTAGTTGTGGTTTGCATTTTCCATGTATAATAGAGAAGTAGAATACTACACACATATAGAGCTGTATATTTTTACGGTACATCACCATCTCCCAAAACAACTGCCTATCTCTTGAATAATTAGGTTAGGAATACATTAGACAATGGATAAAGGTGTAAAACTTGCAGGGTGGTTAAGGTGTTTCATATTGTTCATAATGCTCCATGCTGTCTGACAAATAGATTAAAAGGCACGGTTTAATTTAGTATGACAGTACGTTGATAGCTCCTGAAGGAAAATGTATAAAATCAGGACTTGATCAATGGGAATTGACTTAGCTTCACATTGAATTATGAAGAAACGGTATTAGGATGAATCAGTACAGTTGAAAGAAACATTTATTCCCCCAGCCTACATTCCTGAAAATTTCATTCAGCAGAATGTCTGCTTAAGCAGTCATTCACTCATTGAGCAATCAATATTAAGAAAGGAGCGATAAAGTCTCAAACTTATGGTGAGATTGAAAATACTTCACCTTGTCATACTTTGATACTATCTCAGCTCGCTCTTCGGCATGTTTCACTGCCGCAGCCTGCTCGGCATCTGTATCTGTAGGCAAACCAGAAAAAATAAGCGTTAGCATTACAAATCTTTGTGTGTCATGGTGGCCTAGTGGTTAACACTGCTGCCTCATGGTGCTGGGGCCCGGGTTCAATCCTGGCCTCGTGTGACTGTCCATGTGGAGTTTGCATATTCTCCCCATGTCTGCATGGATCTCGCCTGCACAACCCACAGATGTGCAGGGTAGGTGGATTGGCCACGCTTATTTGCCCCTTAATTGGGAGAAAATAATTGGATACTCTAAATTTATAAAAGTATTAAAGTCGTTCTCAAGTATCAATAAAATTATTAAACAAAATGATTTTGAAATAGCTGTTTCCTCTCAAGATAGTCTTACTTAATGAAACTGGGTGCAGCAGGCTGAATCACATAAGACCATAACACATAGGAACAGAATTAGGCTACTCGGCCCATCGAGTCTGCTCGCCATTCAATCATGGCTGATGTTTTCTCACCCCCAGTCTCCTGCATTCTCCCCATAATCCCTGATATTTATATATGATTGGCCTCCCAAATTTGATGCATTATTATTGGGCGACAAATGCAGAGCACTTTCAGGGATGGAATAGGGAGGCGGGTCTTTGTGGACGAGGATGGAGGCAGGTTCATGTAGGGAGGTGAGGTTATGGGCACTGGCAACGGCGCTGGTCCCGATGGCCCCAGGTAAGTATTCAATGAGTCCAGTAATGCTGGCCAGACTGAGGATCTGGAGGCAATTTCGGCAGCATTTTAGGTCGGGTGCCCGGGGGGTTGCTGTTTAGGGGAATTCAAGAGTTTGAGCCAAGGATTGTGGCTTGAGGTGCTGTGGAGGGTAAATGCCGCGTCTTTGTGTGCGAGGCTGGGACTAATACAGCTGAAGGAAGCATACAGGGCGCACCTTACAAAGTGTAGGATGAGCCGGCTGTTCGAGGGGGTGGAGGATGTCTGTGAGCGATGTGGGAGGGGCCCTGCGAACAATATACATATGTTTTGGGCTGGAAAGGTTTTGGAGGACAGTTTTCAGCACCATTTCGGGAGTTCTGCGTGTCAATGTGGAGCCTGGTCTCCTAGAAGACACATTCAGGGGGTTGGTCCAGCCAGCGCTGCGCCTCACTGATTGCTCGTAGGTGGGGTGGAGTCTACAATAGTTGGGAGTTTGTTCATTTTGCACTTTGGAGAGTTGGCCACTTGACTGTTGGGGGAGGGGGGGGAGGTACGCAATGTGTTGGGGGAGGTTGTGTTTGCTTCAAATTGTACAAATGCTGAAAATTTGGAAGAAAAAGTAGTTTCATAGGATTGTGTTATGTTTGATTTGATTTTGTTTTTCTTATATTTATGCATTAGTCAATAAATAAAATAACTTGAGTAATAATCTTGGATTCCTTAAAGCAATCCATCAGGCAAACTGTTATACCCTGCCAGATTATTGGCTGGGAACTAATGGCAATCCCACAATCCTTAGTGAGTATGAGCTCCCCCAATTAGGGGGGCGGAGAAATTATTTGCAGAGTCATCTGTATAAATAGAGCTGGCCAGTGTGGAACCAGCTCGAGTGGAGTGAGCAGTGGTGGAGTACTGCTGTATATATGTAATTGTAAATAAAGTTATTTCTTTTCGATTCTACAAACTCGTGCTGGATTCTCGTGGCCCTCACAAAACAAACTGTAGTTTGTTGATAGCAGGCCTCAATCTGCAGTAAATTAACTTTGGGATTACTACTGGACCGCACAGTAGTACAGTGGTTGGCACTGTTGCTTCACAGCACCAGGGATCCGGGTTAGATACCCAGCTTGGGTCACTGCCTGTGCGGAGTCTACACGTTCTCCCAGTGTCTGTGTGGTTTCCTCCGGGTGGTCCGGTTTCCTCCCACAAATCCCACAAGACATGCTGTTAGGTGATTTTGACATTCTGAATTCTTCCTCAGTGTACTTGAACGGGCACCGGAATGTGGTGACTCGGGGATTTCCACAATAACTTCATTGCGGTGTTAACGTAAGCCTACTTGTGACACTAATAAAGATTATTACTTACGCAGCGTATGTGGTGTAGTGCACTCACTGTTGAGGGGTGTTTTCCAGGATTTTGACCCAGCACTGGGGGGCTACATCAACAAGCATGAAGCTAACATAAAGTACCTTTTGTTTAATTCATATCAAAAAAGGTCCCTTCACATTTACTTTACACTAAATAAAGGTCTATGAAATCATTAACATACTAAAGCACAAAAATTTTGTGAATTCAGTTAATTTCTCAATGAGGTTATTCATTAGGGTATTTTACTGGTTAAACAGTAGGATGACTACTTCAGTGACAGCCAGTTAACCCACATCCTTTAAAATTAAACAGGCAATTTAAAATAAACCATTTTCTAAAACAACAAATCATGCACCAAACATTCTGAAGCTTGTTTACAATTTATAGAAGGAGGAAAGTTTCCTCAACATACAGATGTTACAATTAGGGAGCTTTTGCCTGGTTACATTTCTGGACATTACTTCACTAAGTAAAATTGAAGAGTCTTCCAATGTGCCACATATTTGAACTCACTGCATACTCAGCTGCAACTGATCGATCATTTGTCATAGAATGCGTTTAATTTATTAATATAGATCAAATATTCTACCACATCAGATTGCCACTACATATTGTACATACATTCTAACATGAGCAGCTAAAACACAAAACAGGATGTCCATTTCTATTATGGGCAAGGTTTGAGAAAAGACATGATTTTTTCACATGGCACACACTGTCTCAACAAAACATTTGCTTTATCAGACAAATTAAATCTAATCCTACTTTAAGTACAATCACTATCGGACATTTGAAAATATCAATGACAAAAGGTGATATCATCCTTCGGAATAATCTGCAAAGTTTATGTTTAAATTGCAGGAAAGATCATCTGCACTAGATATATTTCTATGGTCCATATCAATACCACTCCAAACTATTTAATATGAGAAATCTGCTTGGAGAGGACAGAGGGGTTACAAAGGTATGTAGAAACGGTAGGTGAGTGGGCAATAAGATGGTAGTTGGAGTATACCATAGGGAAGTGTGACGTTATTTACTTTGGTTGTAAATATAAAAAGCTGAACATTTTTGATAAAAGGTGAGAAGCATGGAAGTGCTGAATTTCAAGGAGACTTGGTGTGCTTGTACAAAGAACGCAGGAAATTAGCATGCAGGTCAGCAAGCAATTAGGAAGTTGAATGACATGTGGTCTTTGCTGCAAGATGATTGGGAGTACAAGAATAAAAGAGTTGTACAGATTACTGACGAGACCACATCTGGAATACTGCATGCAGTCTTGGTCTCCACATTGAAGAAAGAATATATCCTTGTACTGGAGTGAGTACAATATATCCTTGTATTGGAGTGAGAATAACGAAGGTTTGCAAAATTTGGTCAAGGGAGGTTGAAGTAAATTGGGCTCACATTCTTTGGAGTTTAGAATAAGGAGAGGCATCTCATTCAAATCTACAACATTCACACGGAGGGAACGCTGGGAGGGAACGCTGAGAGGATGTTTCCGTTGGTTAAAGAACCTCAAACATCGGGCCACAGTCCAAGGATAAGGGGCTGATCATTTAAGACAGAGTTTTATTTTAAACAAACAATTTTATTGAGGTATTTTAGGCATATAGAAAAATTGACATTGTACAGTACAAAAAAAAGTCAAGACACAGATTACAAATTAACATTTAAGACAGAGTTGAGGAGAAGTTTATTCACTCAAAGGGTTGTGAATCGTTTCAATTCCTTACCTCAGTGGGCTTTGGATGCTTCATCAAGGAGCCCAAGAGCCAGGACTTTGAGAGTTGAAGTTTCAGTGCGATTGGCTGACACAGTGTGATTAAATGCCTAGGTGGGTTGTTGAGAAATACACAGAATCCGTTTTGGCCGCATTTGTCATTTATTGCAAAGTGTGGTGTGTCTGACCACTGTTTGCCTTTTGATTCATATGTGTAACTCGTACTTTCCATTTGTTAGCAATTAAGAGAAATATTGGAAATTATTCCTTGTATCGTAGTAAAGTTTATTTTTCGTCTTTTCAAAACCTGTGGAATCTGGTGGCTTTATTCTATTAGGAAGTGTCTTCAATCTCAAACTTTGTCTTCTTTAAACAAAACATTCAGTCCCTCACAACAACTTGGTCAAGGATCATAAACAAAGTTGAATTGCTTTGTCCCCTCTTTCCTGTCTTAGATTGCGATCTTAATTAGACGAGTCAAGGACTTCATTTGGGTTATTACCACTATCATCTCTTCCTTTCGATATACTTCACACCACTTACTTTCGTTCAAACATGAAAATGAAGCTACTTCAGGAAACGATAGTGAACTAATACTTAATCTGAATAAAATTAATCCAGGAAAACCTAGACATAGTAAGGGTCTTGAGCTTTTTTGAGGAAATAACAGGTCTGTTTAACAATGGAAGTTCTTTGAATGTGAATGCAAACTAATTCTTTTGATACCTCACAAGCAACTACCTCACAAAGGAAAACATGGAGTGAGGGGGAAAATTCTGAGATGGGCTGGAATTTCGGTAAACCAGAGTAAGTGAAGTGAGCTTATGAATGAGGTTTCCCCAACATGGTTTGGGATTGCTAGCATGTGCCACAAAATCAATATCGGGCCGTGATATTCAGAGGGGATAGAAACAAATTTAGCTTTCAGAAGAAGAATAACAACTATGTAGGTTTACAGATGACGTCAAATGGAGTGGGTGAGATAGTCAAACAACAGGGGTCGATCAGCACAAATACTTTTTAAAATCTTTATACGTGGCGGTCGTGACCTGATAAGACAAAATAACGAGACATTAGGGAAGGGAAATTAGCCACATGAATATAGCACTCGAGTACTGGAAAAAACATCTGGAAGTAACAGTGAATAGCTTTACAGATCCAAAAAGGACTGTGTTTAGCTGTGGAACAAGCAGCTAACTAGCTTTTGTGATATACTGTCAGAGAGATATGTCATAAATCATAAGAGGCAAATACAAATTTACAGAAGGTGCTAGTACTATGACAGTAAAAGCACTGCATATGATACTGATTGCTGCAGTATAACATGGGGATGCCAATACCAAGGGTAGTGCAGTAAAAGACAACTAAATGAACACCACAAAATATTTAAGATACAAGGACAACATCCTGAATTTATTTAGAATCTTGAACAGCACAATATCCCAGGAGACTTCAAAGGAATTCAAATGACAAAAAACTTGTACCAAGCCAAAGGAGGAGCTAACAGTGCTCATAATGAAAAGTTTGGTCAAAAATATAAGTTTTCAAGTATTTTGAAGGAGGAAAAGGGAATGAGAGGCAGACAGAAATAGGGAAGTAATTCCAATGCTTAGGATATAGATAGGTGAAGTCTTGGTCTCCCAATTGTGAGACAAAGGAAGTGGGGGGTATACTAAAGTCCTGAAGTGGGGTAATGCAGATTTTAAAATATTAAAGGATGAGGGAGCTTATTGAACTGGAGTGAGTGATGCCATGAAGGGTTGTAAACACATGGATGAAAATCTTGAAATTGAGAAATTTATGCACTGGGATGAACTCAAGTTTATGGAGGGTGAAGTCAGGAGATTGGCCAAGACAGCACTGAAGTAGTCGAGACTGAACGAACAGAAACACACGAGGTTTCCAGCAGCAGTAGCCAGAGAGGATACGAGTTCAGATGCTCAACTCAAGGTCAAAAGTCATATGGGATGATGAGAGTTATGAATAGGCTGGTTCAGGCTCAGACAGAGGACTGAGGGGGGTTGGAATTAGTCACTGGAGGACAGTGTTTGTGGCTGGGACAACAACAACAGCTTTGCATGCCAAAGATGTTCTTTTTTTTTTAATTTAGAGTACCCAATTCTTTTTCTTCCAATTAAGGGGCAATTTAGCATGGCCAATCCGCAGGCCCTGGGTTGGTTGGTGGGCCCGTATCGCCCACCGCACTCGTGGAGGATTCGGGCCCAGAGGGCGGCTGAACGAAGGCCGTCAGCCACCCAGTGTTGGGAGTGGAGGGTGCACATGAGGCTTTCTGCAGTGGGGTGCAGGGCTCACTCTTGCCTGACACTGTGTCGCCCCTCAGCCGTCTGGGGGTCTCCCGCAATCTGGCACATCATAATTGAAGGTTCTTTTATTTTTTCTGCCTACATAGATAGTTGGGATAGCTGTGTACTATTGGGCTCCCATCCACTAACCACCCGACTCCCTCCCTCCCCACCACCCTCCTTTGCCCTCTCTCCCCACCACCCTCCTTCCTTTCCTTTCTGTTGGTACAGAGGTGAGGGTATCCGGTCTCTCCAGCGAAAAGTTTAGTGCTTGAACCATTTGTTTTTTTATAGAAATGTGTTGTGAACTGTTTTAATAATCAGAGTATCCATCCCCCTTTCCCCGTACATTGGTACTGAGGGGAGGGTACCCTGTTTTTCCAACAAAAAATAAGTGTTTGTACCGTTTGGCCTTGTATATATTTTTTTGCTGTTTTAATTAAAAGATATGGCCAATCCACCTAACCAGCACATCATTGGGTTGTGGGGGGTGAAACCCACGCAAACAAAGGGAGAATGTGCAAACACCACGCGGATAGTGATCAAGGGCCGGGATTCGGACCCGGGTCCTCAGCGCCGTAGTCCCATTGCTAACCACTGCGCCACGTGCCACCCGATGCCAAAATCATTTTTGAAAATATGTACTCCAGAACTGTACGTCAAACCAGCAGTTTATAACCCAGTTGGAGTGGGAGGATTTAGATAAGCGGTGGAAAGGTACAATCGAGTGTTCTTCAGCATGTGGAACCATTTTTAGTTGATGTTTCTGCATGTAATAATAATCTTTATCAGAGTCACAAGTAACCTTACATTAACACGGCAATGAAAATCCCCTAGTCGCCACACTTTGGGTACACTGAGGGAGAATTCAGAATGTTTAATTCACCTAACAAGCACGTCTTGGGGCAGCATGGTAGCATGGTGGTTAGCATAAATGCTTCACAGCTCCAGGGTCCCAGGTTCAATTCCTGGCTGGGTCACTGTCTGTGTGGAGTCTGCACGTCCTCCCCCTGTGTGCGTGGGTTTCCTCCGGGTGCTCCGGTTTCCTCCCACAGTCCAAAGATGTGCGGGTTAGGTGGATTGGCCATGCTAAATTGCCCGTAGTGTCCTAAAAAGTAAGGTTAAAGGGGGGGTTGTTGGATTACGGGTATAGGGTGGATACGTGGGTTTGAGTAGGGTGATCATTGCTCGGCACAACATCGAGGGCCGAAGGGCCTATTCTGTGCTGTACTGTTCTATGTTCTATGTCTTCTGGGACTTGTGGGAGGAACCCGGAGCACCCGAAGGAAACCCACACATACATGGGGAGACCGTGCAGACTCCGCACAGACAGAGCCAATCGGGATCAACCTGGAACCCTGGTGCTGTGAAACAGCAGTTATAGATAAGAAAGGATGAGGTCACAATTGGGTCCCTGGAGTACACCAGAATTAATGGGGCAGGCTGAAGTGGTTGGGATTGTTTACTTGGGATAATAGGGGATCAGGCAAAAGTGTGGCGACTAGGGGATTTTCATTGCCGTGTTAATGTAAGGTTACTTGTGACTCTGATAAAGATTATTATTACATGCAGAAACATCAACTAAAAATGGTTCCACATGTATTCATAATTCAGCATGGCATAAACTGACGTCTAACGCTTTTGAGATTGCATTAACTCTGACCAGAAGGCACAATTTTGGGATTTTGTTTTTTTTGTTTTTTTAAAAAGAGGGCATGTGCACACAGGATTTATATTTAAATGCTTTTTGCAGTGAGTGGTGAACCTTTGAATGGACTACGCGGGGTAGTGGTGAAATCATAGTGCAGAGTAATGTATTGAGCTGGATAAACACTGAAAGTGGCTATTTATTTTTGATACCGTATAGTCTACTCAGTTGCTTACCTAATTTGCCTCTTCTTCCAGCAGACAACAAGGTGTGAAACCCGACCATTAAACCCCACCTCAGTTCAAAATTTAGACAGACATAGCAATATAGTATCTTATTAGTGCTGCATTAATGAAAGGGTCATCTGTCAGATGAAATGTTAGATAGATGCATCATCTTTGTCTTGCCCCCAAAATCCAGTCAAAAAACTGTCAGAAAGGCGGCACAGTAGATAGCACTGCTGCGTCACAGACCCGGGTTCGATCCCCGTTCCGGGTCACTGGCTGTGTGGAGTTTGCACATTGTCCCTGTGTCTGCGTGGGTTTCACCCTCTCAATGCAAAGATGTGCGGGGTAGGTGGATTGGCCACACTAAATTGTCCCTTAATTGCAAAAATGAATTGGGCCTTATGAGCAGTTATTGTTGGACCTCTGATGAGAATAGGACTCTAGGCAAACTGCCCACACTACCCACCATCAAGCAGGTAGCAGCAAAAAGAACACTCCACTCATTGTGGAAGTCTCATTTCTGGAAAGACAGGATCACCCTACCATAGCCAACCTCACCTCTAAAGAAACATTTAATCAGTCCTTTGATTCCATGCTCTGAATTCACCCAAATCCGTAACTTGTATTGTATTGTGGTCATGCCCTGAACCCTCTTCCTTCTTCCACGTTTGTTGTGCGAGTGCAAAAGGGATTGAATACAACCAAACCCTGCTGGCATGTGACTGTGTGTCTGTAAAAATAAACCAACCCTTATTATTTTATCTTGCCTCGAGTTTGCTGTGCAAGCTATTCAGAAAGGATTGGAACACTCCAAATTTAAGGGTTGAGAAAATACGCCACCATTATAAAGGGAGAAATCACAATTTAAAAACACCTTTCTGTTTACAGATGGGTAGTGAGAGGAGAAATCAGGGAAGTTGAAATTAACTCCTCCTGCCTGTAACACAGGCAAGTGGGAGTATTCCATTGCACTCCTGCCTTGTGCCTTGTAGATGGTGGACAGGCTTTGGGGAGTCAGGGGGAGAGTTAATCGCCGCAGAATTCCCAGCCTCAAGAGCTGCTCTTGCAGCCGCAGTAATTATATGGCTGGTTCAATTCAGGATCTGGCCATTCCCCAGGATGTTGATAAAGGGGAAGTCAGCGATAGTAATGCCATTGAAAGGGTGACAGGGTAGCACAGAGGTCAGCACTGTTGCTTTTCAGCGCCAGGGGCCTGTGTTCGATTCCCGGCTTGGGTTACTGTCTGTGCGGAGTCTGCACGTTCTCCTCGTCTCTGCGTGGGTTTCACTCAATTTCCTCCCACAAGTCCCAAAAGACAGGCTTGTTAGGTTGATTGGACATTCGGAATTCTCCCTCAGTGTACCCGAACAGGTGCCGTAGTGTGGCAACCAGGGGATTTTCACAGTAACTTCATTGTAGTGTTAACGCAAGTGTTAACGTAAGCCTACTTGTGACACTAATAAAGATTAGTATTATTATGCTGGGGGAGGGAGGATGGTTAGATTCTCTCTTGCTGTCTTGTTAGAGGTGTTCACTGCTTGCCACTTGGTGTGACACGAATGTTCCTTGCCACTTACAATCAAATATGAATGTTGCCCAGGTCTTGCTGAATATAGACACTGAGTGCTTCAGTATCTGAGGAGCAGCAAATGATGCTGAACGTACAATCAGTGAACATCCCTACCTCTGACCCCGTGGTGTGGTGATGGTTGGGGGACCTCCAATAAGCACAACCATCTTCCTTGTGCTAGGTATGATTCGAGCCAGCAGAGTTTTCTCCAATTTCTTTTAACTGCCATTTTGCTCGGGCTCCTTGATGCCACACTCAGTCATGGCTATCTTGATGCCATGGGTAGCCATTCTCACCTCCCAAGTGCATTTATTTTATCCAATTTTGGGCCACGGTCTTAATGAGGTCAAAAGCGGAGTGTCAGGGAGTCAGTTATTCCTAACCAAGTACCATTTTAAGAGTATTGTCGATGACCCCTTCCATCACTTTACTGATAATCAAGAGTAGAATGATGGGCAGTAATTGGCCAGGTTGGATTTGTTCGTCTTTTTGTAGGCAGGACATGTCAGGGCAATTTTCTACATTGCCTAGTAGGTGCCAGTGTTGCAGCTTTATTTGAACAGCGCGGCTAGTTTTGGAATACAAGTCTTCAGTAATCTTGCGGGAAATCTTTCAGGGCCCATAGCTTTTGATATCATATGGAGTGAATTGAATTGGTTGAAGACTGGCATCTGTGTTTTCATAGTTCACTTTAGCCCACTCTGGCTTCATAATCGCCCTTATTTAAATATAAAGCACTTAGAACATAGAACAGAGAACATAGAACATTACAGCGCAGTACGGGCCCTTCGGCCCTCGATGTTGCGCCGACCTATGAAACCATCTGAAGCCTATCTGACCTACACTATTCCACTTTCATCCATGTGTCTATCCAGTGACCACTTAAATGCCCTTAAAGTTGGCGAGTCTACTATTGTTGCAGGCAGGGCGTTCCACACCCCTACTACTCTCCGAGTAAAGAAACTGCCTCTGACATCTGTCCTATATCTACCACCCCTCAATTTAAAGCTATGTCCCCTCGTGTTGGTCATCACCATCCGAGGAAAAAGACTCTCACTGTCCACCCTATCTAACCCTCTGACTATCTTGTATGTCTCTATTAAGTCACCTCTCAGCCTTCTCCTCTCTAACGAAAACAACCTCAAGTCCCTGAGCCTTTCCTCGTAAGACCTTCCCTCCATACCAGGCAACATCCTAGTAAATCTCCTCTGAACCCTTTCCAAAGCTTCCACGTCCTTCCTATAATGTGGTGACCAGAACTGCACGCAGTACTCCAGGAGCGGCCGCACCAGAGTTATGTACAGCTGCAGCATGACCTTGTGGCTCCGAAACTCAATCCCCCTACTGATAAAGGCTAGCACACCATATGCCTTCCTAACAGCCCTATTAACCTGGGTGGCAACTTTCAGGGATTTATGTACCTGGATGCCGAGATCTCTCTGTTCATCTACACTACCAAGAATCTTGCCATTAGCCCAGTACTCTGCATTCCTGTTACTTGTCTTAGATCCACTTCTCTCTCCCTCAAACTAAATGTGAAATTCAATCAGATTATCATCACTGCCATGAGGGGGTCCCTTCACTATGGGGCACTAATTAATCCATCTCATTTTACATCAGCAGATCTAGAGTAGTCTACTCTCTGGTTGGTGCCAAAACATTGTCCTTAGACGCCATCCCGAACACACTGAACTGATTATCCAAGCAATCTTTGCCAATCTGATTTGTCCAATTCTATGTAGATTAAAATCACCTATAATTATTGCCATATCTTTCTCACAAGCCCCCTTTATTTCTTCCTCTATATCCTGTCTTACAGTATAGTTACTGTTAGTGGGCTATAAACCACTTTCAACTTCTTACTTCTACCCAAGCTGTTTCTACATCCATAAGATAGATAATCTCTCTCTCTCTCCATTGTCCCAATGCCATAATTAATGAACAGAGCTATCCCTCCACCTTTCCCTAGCTTCCTGTCCTTCAAGTATCATGTAGCCTTGGCCATCAGATCATCCGTATTTATTTCTCTTTGTGCTGCCAATTCATCTGTCTTGCTACAAGCGTACTCAGAACCAGCGCCTTCAGTTCTGTCTTTATTTTTGTAACATCTCGCCTTATTTGCTGGTTTATTCTGACATTAGCATGAGTGGAGTCAGCCACATCAATTTCATGGTAGTTTTGTCAATCAGGTAGCGGGCTGTGCAAAACCCCATCACTGTTTAAAAATCTTCAACCAAACCATTCAGAAATCTATCTGACCTTTAGGTGCATTCATGTTAAATATCTTCCATACAAATGACCACTGCTATTCTTTCAGAATTGCAAAAAAACAGACACCCCTTCCAATAACACCCAACTTAACCATGAAGATGATAATGAAGACATTTAGTAACAGTGGGCTCTTGCCTCAATCTTTTCAAGAAAGCATACTTCAGGTTGATCTCTCATTTACCAGAATACAAACATTGGGGCCAAAATGCATATTCTGAAATCAAACATTAAAAACCTAAAATAGGCAGGATATTAAGATACAAAATGAGAACTGTAAATGGGTTTGAAAGGTTAAAATTGTCAGATTCATCTCGGATTGGCTGTTCTTCTCCGGTTGCTAGCTACTTCCTTCTATATGGTTGTTGTTTTAGTATTAATGATTTCAGTTCTGCTGAGAAGTTTCAATTCAAATTAGGTTTGCATGTCATGTTCAGACTGAAACTCAGCTTATCACAGCTTAGATCACTAGTGATATAAATAAACATGCACACAGCTTTTTGAAAATGACCAGTGCTCTCTCCCATGATGTTTGACAACTAAAAAATCAGTTACCACTTGCTTCCTATTTCTCACTCATTCTGTGCAACACTTTTCACATCTATTAAATTTAATCTTTCTGGTTCCTTTTGTCAGTGGCTGCCAAATTTTCCTATTGTGGCGTTTGTATCTAAATCCAAGTTCTCTCTCTGTGGGCCTTGTACACCTTATTTTAGTGATCAATTTCTGTTACTTTCCCACAACAAATTCAAGCATACAGAACTGGATGGTACCTATAAGCTTGAAACTGGTCACGAGCTGCAAGTTAGCAGTCTGAATGTTTACTTCCTCAAAATATTTACAAAGGAACAGGACCTCCAAAGAAAGAATCCAAATACTACGGATGCCACGGCATAATTTGAAACTTCAAACTAAGTTAGAATGAGAACCTAGACAACTTAGAACAAATAGATTGCTTGGGTTAGACACGTGTTACCTGAACAAAGTTGACGAGAGAAGATTTGCGAGTGACAGACAATTATTAGATGGGAATCATTAGACTGTACAGAGACAGCAGCAAATTAGAAACATGTAACACATGTTCAAATGCAGCCAACACGGAAAGACAGATTCATTAGACTTATTTCAAGTCATACGCTGACCTAAAGTTCAGTTTCTGAGCATCTTCTAGAGAGTGAAGCTCAAGAGTGACTTTGGTTTTGGATTGAACGTAGTGCAGGTTGAACAGTTTACTGTCTTTTGGGTGAATTATCTCCATCCATGCACTGTCTGGAAAACTAAAGGTTTTCTTCCATTGAGCTCCCACAGTGCAAAACCTCCCTGTCGATACAAGTACCATCTGCTCCAGAGACAGTGCATTTGCCTTATCAGTCAACTCAGAACCCATCGAACCTGGGTAGAAGCAAGTCATTTCGCAATCCTGAGTGACTGCTCAAGAGAAAGACATCACGTAAGTATAAAATAATAAGAATTAATTATTCAGAAAAAAGTGAGGATCTGTACAATAATGAGGTAAGCAACAGTCATCTCAACTTCAGAAACTGCAAGGACTGCTTGCTATCTTTCCTTGACATCTTTGGGGATCTGACTGTGAAAGTTGACTGCCACATATTTTGGATCTTACCATAAAGCTCAATTCTGTGGGCATTCAGGGTAAAACCTAGTAATAGATAAGAAATTAACCGAAGATATGGAAACAATAGGTGTGGGTGACATGGTAGCACAGTGGTTAACAGTGCTGCCTCACTGCCAGGGAGCCAGGTTCAATTCCGGCCTTATGTGACTGTGTGGTATTTACACTTTCCCCCAGTGTCCACATGGGTTTCCTTTGGGTGCTCTGGTCTCCTCCCACAGTCATGAGATGTGCATGATGTGGCGATGACGGTGTTGGACTCAGGTGAGCACAGTAAGAAGTCTTACAACATCCAGTTAAAGTCTAACAGGTTTATTTTGAATCACTAGCTTTCGGACCACAGCTCCTTAGAATTTACAGAGCAGAAGGAGGCCATTTGGCCCATCGAGTCTGCACCGGCCATTACAAAGAGCACCCTACTCAAGCCCACATATCAACCCTATTCCGTAACCCAGTAACCCTACCTCACCTTTTTGGACACCAAGGGCAATTTAGCATGGCCAATCTACCAAACCCGCACATCTTTGGACTGTGGGAGGAAACCGGAGCACCCGTAGGAAAACCACGCAGACACAGGGAGAACATGCAGACTCCGCACAGACCACGATCCAGCCGGGAATCGAACCTGGGACCCTGGACCTGTGAAGCAACGGTGCTGACCATTATGCTACGGTTCTATGGTTACAGGAGTAATACTGGGGAAACCAAGTAGAATATCCCAAGAATCGGATCTGGGACCAAGATTATTCCAAGATAAAGGGTTTGAACTTTGAAACTCAATGCAATTTGGTTATATTCACAGACAGTACTGTGAGGCAGAGAATCAAGAAAGAATCGCCAGAAACAAAAGTTTGGGCTAAACAAATGTGAATGGACCAGGGCTGCATTTATTTGTACAACACAACATTTCCTGCACATGCACAGAAGGCTGTTAAACCTGAGACTTTTAACTGCAGCTCTGCTTTCTGTCACTGCATTATGCATTTTGCAAGCTGGTGTCGTATAACAGTCTTCTTTGCAACAAAATCTGTTATATAGAAAAACTGCAATTTCTCAGTGAGCAACCATTTTAATAATCAGACTCTTGTAATAGCAAAAATAACGACTGTAAATGTAATGGTTTGTTTCAACATTACTTCATCTAAATGTTATCATCAGACTCTTTGGACAACTGTAACTTTTGAATAACAAATATTACATGTAAAATCATCACCCAATGCTGAACAAAGCCTTAACCAAGCTGGTTTCCAAAATATAAAATCGTAATAATAATAATCTTTATTATGTGGGCGGCACAGTAGCATAGTGGTTAGCACTGTTGCTTCACAGTGCCAGGGTACTGTGCTTCAAAATAAGTTCATTTGTGCAATTTTTGCAAACTTGTAATTCCTAAGAAAAATAGATCAATATGATTTTAAAGTAAATTTTGCCCCTCTGTGCCTCCCTTTTAAAGTTGAAACTTGTTCAGAAGTTGTATTTTTAAACTTTATTTACCAATACAACTCCACCACAGTTTAACGTCAACATTCAGCTGCAACAAAGTGTTTTTTTTCAATCAAATGCTCTTTACACAAGAATTTTTAAACCACTGGTGTTCTCGCCGCTGATTGGAAAGTCGTCCAGATAACAACAGGCAGCTGCAGTTCGGGTCAAATGCACACCCTCAACCAATTCTCAAGTCATTTCGGTTAGCAGCAGGAATTAATGATGGGCCAAACCACGGCAGATGAAGCTTAATAAAGTCATGCACTAAATGTTGCACATAGAAATAAAAATCATACATATCTCATGAATAATGTTGTAAAATCTAAAGATTAATTTCAAAGAGATATGGGAATCTTCACATAAATTAAATACAATCAACATATCAACGTGGTCTTCCAACAGTTCTTAGCAGCTTCCTTGATCACTAAATCTGCCCTTGACCATCGACATGTGTGCTTTAGAGGTTTAAATTTAGCCCAAAGAATTGCCAGCACCCCATGATGATATTTTACTTCACAATTCTGTCGTACAAAGTCTTAAGGGTTTCTGGATCCCCTTGTGTGTGGTTCACACTGAAATGGAATTTACATAGAATTTACAACATCCACGCAGGCCCTTTGGTCCAACCAGTCCATGCTGATGTTTAGTGTTCACATGAGTTTCCAATCTGGGGCAGCAGGGTAGCATGGTGGTTAGCATAAATGCTTCACAGCTCCAGGGTCCCAGGTTCGATTCCCGGCTGGGTCACTGTCTGTGTGGAGTCTGCACGTCCTCCCCCTGTGTGCGTGGGTTTCCTCCGGGTGCTCCGGTTTCCTCCCACAGTCCAAAGATGTGCGGGTTAGGTGGATTGGCCATGCTAAATTGTCCGTAGTGTCCTAATAAAAGTAAGGTTAAGGGGGGGTTGTTGGGTTACGGGTATAGGGTGAATATGTGGGTTTGAGTAGGGTGATCATGGCTCGGCACAACATTGAGGGCCGAAGGGCCTGTTCTGTGCTGTACTGTTCTATGAACAAATTATAATTTGTGTTCCTGTTCTTCCAATGTCCTTTTATCGCATGAAACTATATTGTGGGTTTAAGAAACAGTTTGGTCATGCCACCTATGGGAAACCAATGGGGTTGGTTTAGCACACTGGGCTAAATGGATGGCTTTCAAAGCAGACCAAGGCAGGCCAGCAGCACGGTTCAATTCCCGTACCAGCTTCCCCGAACAGGCGCCGGAACTAGGGGCTTTTCACAATAACTTCATTTGAAGCCTACTTGTGACAATAAGCAATTTTCATTTTCATTTCATTCAGAAGTCTTAATCTAGTCCTAAGTCTTAATCCTAGTCAAAGGCTCAAAAGTCAACTCTTCCAAACTCCCTTTGGTTGGGTCACGGAAACTTCCCAAAGGAACCCATGAAAGTCAGACTGGAGATGAGCTGACCATTTTCCTTTAGGCGTGATAGGATTCCAGCTACTGGGAGAATTTTCCTGCTTGCCATTGCCTTCAATTTTATGACAGTTCCTTAGTGCAATACTCAAAAATACTGTCTTGATGTCAAGGGCAGTCATTCTTACTTCACCTCTGGAATTCAGTTATTTCCCCATGTTTGGCCACAGTTGTCATGAGCATGGAGCCAAGTGGCTCTGGCAAAACCCAAACTGATAAGTAGTGAGCAGTTTATTGATAGCAATACTGATATCATATCCAATCCCTTTAGTCATGCTTGAGAGTAGGTTGCTGAGGTAATGATTAGCTGGACTGGTAGTGTCATGCTTTTTGTGGACAGGACATAGCTGGGCAATTTCCACAGAGCCAGATAGATGCCTATAGTATAGCTGTACTGGCTAGAAGCATGGTCAGTTTAAGGGGAATTTGTCCTGAGCACGACAACTGGGAAATTGCCAAAACACAGCCTTTGCTGTATCCACCATGTTAAAAGTTTGTTTACAACACTTGGAATGAGTCAAATTGGCTTAAGACTGGCATCGGTGACAGTGGGAACTTCAGGAGGAGGTGGAGGTGGATCATCAGCATTTCTATTTAAAGAAGCTGGTAAACATCGCTTACATGTGCTGTGTTTAATCACGGAGAAAGCAGATGTTAATGGCGACTCTTCCTATTAGCCACCATTCATGACTGAATGCAGCAAGCCTATAGAACATGGATATTATCCTCTGGCTGTGGGATCACTTGACTCTGTTCAACACACTTATGCTCCCAGACTACAACCACATTTTTGGAAGTTCCGATTAGGGAGGATATTTTGTTCAAATTTTCTGATTCAAAACACTTGCGAAGAGAATAAAGTCACATTTTATTTGTTTTGAAACAACAAAATTAAACTTTACTATTCATGGTGCAAATCGACAAAATAATTTACCAAATATATCTTACACATGCAAGGTTAACCTGAGGTACATGTGAACTAACAGGCCAACAGTGATTCTTCACACCATACAATAGATACCAAATGTGACCAACAATGATCCCACCGATTTCTCTATATCCCACCCAGATGACAGCAAACACTGTTTCTGATCAATCACTTTGAAACTCTGTCTCCCACACAACGGACTACAAAAACTTCACTGGCAAAGATAAAGCCTCTGGAATTAAAAAATCTAGTGATAACCAGAAATCCATTACCGATTAACTTAAACATCTATCCCGTTCACTAATGTCCTTTAGGGAAGGAAACCTGTCCCCCTTACCTGGTCTGACCTACATGTGACTCCAGACCTGTGGCTATGAGGTTGACTTTGAAACGTAATCTCAAATGGCATAGCAAGACACACGGTTGTATCCAACCGCTAAAAAGACATAAAAAGGAACAATTAGGGTTGGACCACTTGGCGTCAATGTAGGCACTCGAAACGACAATGGCAAACCCAGCCCCGTCGACCCTGCAAAGTCCTCTATACTAAAATCTGGGCGCTTGTGCCAAAATTGGGAAAGATGTCTCACAGATTAGTCAAGCAACAGCCTGACAAAGCCGTACAAAATCATGGCTTGGTCAGAAGGAGGTCATTTGACTGAATTTGAAGTAGTGATCGGGTGTGGATATGTGGGTAGTGTAGTTGATGTAGCGTATATGGATTTCAGCAAAGCCTTTGACAAGGTCCCACAAAGGAGACTGACAATGAAAGTAAAAGCATATGGGATCCAGGGTAACTTGGCAAGTTAATCAAAAACCAGCTCAGTGGTAGGAGGGTAGGTAGTAGAAGGCTGCTTATGAGATTGGAAGCTAGTGTACAGTGGCATATGACAGGGATCAGTGCTCAGTCCCTTATTGAAAAAAAAATGAAAATCGCTTATTGTTACGAGTAGGCTTCAAATGAAGTTACTGTGAAAAGCCCCTAGTCGCCACATTCCGGCGCCTGTTCGGGGTGGCTGTTACAGGAATCGAACCGTGCTGCTGGCCTGCTTTCAAAGCCAGCGATTTAGCTGTGTGCTAAACAGCCCCTATTATTGCTGGTGATACTATATAAACAATATACAATACCATACAATATAAACAATATAGATAAAACGTGTCTGGCAGGGGAGGGAGTCCCGAATGCATTATCCGAGAGGATAGCAGAGGTGGCAAACTTTTTTTTTTAATTTTAGAGTACCCAATTCATTTTTACCAATTAAAGGGCAATTTAGCATGGCCAATCCACGTAGCTTGCACATTTTTGGGTTGTGGGGGTGAAACTGACGCAAACACGGGGAAAATATGCAAACTCCACACAGACAGTGACCCAGAGCAAGGATCGAACCTGGGACCTTGGAGCCATGAGGCCGCAGTGCTAACCCACTGCGCCACGGTGCTGCCCCAGAGATGGCAAACTTCACAATTTTTGAAACATACATGGGTGCGCATTGCAGTGTCATAATATTCAAAGCCAAGTGCTGGAAAGTGAGATTTTGTATAGTTTTGGCAGTGCAGACTATATGGGCCAAAAGGCCTCTTCTGTACCACATGACTCTATCTTACAGTTAATTCCCAGACATCAACATTCCGAAATATGTCCTGGGTCACACTGGCTTGACAGATCCAACAGAATTGGCAGTGCAGTGGTGCTCCGTCAGGAGGAAGATGTCCTGGAAGTCATCAACACGGACTCTTGAACCCACAAAGTCTCTTGGCAACCAGTCAAACATGGGCGAGGAAACTTCCTGCTTTTTATGATGTACCATCCCCGCCTCTCCTGGAGAATCAGTACTCCTCCATGTTGAACATCACATGAAGGAAGCACCGAGGGCAGCAAGGGCATAGAATGTACTAATGTTAGTGATGAGCATTTAAGTCCCGACAAAGAGTGGCTTGGCCGTACCACCACAGAACAAGCTGGTCGCATCCAAAAGGACATAGTTGCTGGACCGGGTCTGCGGCAGGTGGTGAGGTAATAAAGGGGCAAAAAACAGACTGGACTTCATCCTCACCAACCTGCCTGCCACAGATGCACATGTCCATGATAGTAGCAGCATGAGTGACCAACGAACATTCCATGTGGAGACAAAATCCCGTCTTCACACTGAGGATACCTTCCATTGTGTTGTGTGGCACGGTCACCGTGCTAAATAGGATAGACTTATATAACAGATCTAGGAACTCAGACTGGGCATTTAAGTGGTGCTGTGGGCCATCAGCAGCAGCAGGACTGTGCCCAACCACAATCTTGATCCTCATGCCTGGCATATCCCCCACTCTACCATTACCAAGCTCGGGATCAACCCTGGTTCACTGAAAAAAGCAGGACATGACAGGAGCAACTCCAGACATACCTAAAAATTAGGGGTCAACCTAGAGAAGCTACACCATGGGGCGACATGCATGCTAAACAGCAAAAGGAGCAAATAAAAGATACAGCGAAGCAATTCCACAAGCAACAGATCAAATCCAAGCTCTGCAGTCCTGCCACATCAAGTTGTGAATGGTGATAGATAATTAAACAACAGGAAGAGGAGGGTCCACAAATATTCCCTTTATCAATGATGGGGGACCCCAGCACATCTGTGTAAGAGACAAAGTTGAAGCATTTGCAGCAATCTTCAGCCAGATGTGCTGGGTGGATGATCTATCTCTTTATCCTCTGGGGGCCTCCAGCATCACAGATGGCTTCAGCCAATTCAATTCACTCCATGTGATATCCAGAATGGCTGAAGGGACTAGATACTGCAAAGACTTGGTGCCCTGACATATTCTGGCAATAGTACTGAAGAATTGTGCTGCAGAACTTGCCGCACCCCTAGCCAAGCTGTTCCAGTACAGCTACAACGCTGGCATCTACTTGGCATGTGGTAAATTGCCCAGTTACGTCCTGAACACAAAAAGGAGAACAAGTCCAACGCAGCCGATTACCACCCATTCAGTCCACTCTTGATCATCAGTAATATTATGGAAGGGGTCAGGGCAGCACAGTGGCGCAGTGGATTAGCCCTGCTGTCTCTCGGCGCCGAGGTCCCAGGTTCAATCCCAGCTCTGGGTCACTGCCCGTGTGGAGTTTGCACATTCTCCCCGTGTTTGCGTGGGTCTCGCCCCCACAACCCAAAAAGATGTGCAGGCGAGGTGGACTGGCCACGCTACATTGCCTCTTAATTGGAAAAAATGAATTGGGTACTCCAAATTTATTTAAATAAATGAAATTATGTACGGGTGGCATTTGATTAGCAATAATCGCTCACAGATGTTAAGCTTGGGTTCCGCCAGAGTACACAGCTATGACCTCATTACAGCCTTGATTCAAACATGGACAAAAGAGCTGAATTCCAGAGGACAGGTGAGAGCAACTGCCCTTGAAATCAAGGCAGAGTTTGGCCTTGTGGCATGTCAGTTTCATCAATGACCTTCCCTTCATCATCAGGTTTGAAGAAGGCGTGTTCCCTGATGACTCCATAATGTTCAGCACCATTCGTGACTCCTCAGATACTGAAACTGTCCATGTTCAAATGCAGCAAGACCTTTGAAGTGGCAAGTAGCATTTGCGCCATTCAAGTGCCAGGCAATAACCATCGCCAACAAGAGAAAATCTAACTATCTCTCCTCTTGACATTCAATGGCATTACCATCACTGCATCTCCCACTGTTGACATCCTGGGGGATTACCATTGAACAGAAACTCAACTGGACTAGCCATATAAACACTGTAGCTACCAGAGTGGGTCAGAGGCTCAGGTGTCTGCGACAAGTATTGCACCCCCTTCTCCCCAAAGCCTGACCATCATCCACAAGGCCCAATTCAGGAGGGTGAAGGGATACTCTCCATTTGCCTCAATGAGTGCAACTCCAACAACACAAAAAGCTTGACACATCCAGGACAAAGCAGCCCGCTTGATTGACACACCATCCACCACCTAACCACTCACTTTTCCAAAGAATCAGTATAACTCCTCCATTTTTATAATCAATGTCCCTATTTGTGAAGTCCAAGACTTCAAATATTTGGCTAACAACTTTCTCAATGCCCTGCCACCTTCACTGATTTGTGCACATGGCTGATCCCATCATGGCCTCAACTCCACTGTCCTGCCCGTTCTCAATAACCCTTCAACCAATTAAAAAACTGTCTAACTCCTCCTTAAATTGACTCACTGTCCCTGCATCCACCACATTCTGGAGTAGCGAATTCCCAGAATCCCAACCCTTGGGAGAAGTAGTTCCTCCTTGAATCGGTTTTAAATTTGCTACCTCCTATCCCAAGATAATGACCTCTTGTTTTAGAATGCCCCACAAGAGGAAGTATCTGCGACACATCTACGTTATCCATACCTTTTAGCATTTTGTATACCGGAATTAAACCTCCCCTCGTTCTTCGAAATTCTAGAGAGTACAGGTCTAAACATTTCAATCTCCCCTCATACGACAAACCCCTCATCTCTGGAATCAATCCAGTGAACTTCTCTGAACTGATCCAATGCCACTACATCTTTCCTCAATTAGGGGGACCAAAACTGTGCACAATACCACAGGTGCGGTCTCACCAATGCCTTGTACAGTTGCAACAACACTTCCTTACCTTTATATTCAATTACTTTTTCTATGCATGCCAACATTTCATTTGCTTTCCTTATTACCACGTTAAACTCCATCTGCCACATTTTGGCCATCTCTCCTAACCTATCTATATCCATTTGTAAAGTTCTTATTTCGTCATTTCAACTTACTGTCCCACCTATTTTTGTTGTCATCTGCGAATTTGGCACTATAAACTTCTAACCCAAGTCGATATTATAGATTGTAAATAGCTGGAGTCCAAGGATCGAACCCTATGGCACCCCACTAGTTACATCTTGCCATCCAGGAAAAGCACCATTTATCCCGACTCTGCTGTCCGTCAGCTAGTCTTCTATCCAAGCTAATAAATTAGCCCTAATCCCACGTGATTTCACCTTGTGAATGAACCTTCTATGCAGCAATTTATCAAACGCTTTCCAGAAGTCCAGATATACTGTATCTACAGGAACCCCATTATCCACTTTGCTTATTACATCTTCTAAGAACTCTAGCAAATTAGTCAATAATGATTTGCCCATCATAAAATCATGCTGTGTGGAGTTTGTACATTCTCCCCATGTCTGCGTGGGTTTCCGACCACTGTCCAAATATGTGCAGGTTAGGTGGGTTTGCCATGCTAAATTTAAATTGTCCCTTAGTATACAAAGGTTAGATTTGGTTACAGGGATAGGGTTGAGGAGTGCGCCTATGTAGGGTGCTCTTTCGGAGATTCAGTGCAGACTCGATAGGCTGAATGGACTCCGGCACAGTCGGGATTCTAAGATTCTAACTGATGGATAGTGTGTTGGCTTTCCAAATGTCCTGATATTACGTCCTTGATAATTGATTCAAACAGTTTTCCAACAGATGTTAAACTAACTGGTCTGAGGGCGGCACGGTGGCAAAGTGGTTAGCATTGCTGCCTCTCAGCGCCGAGGACTCGGGTTCGATCCAGGCCACTGTCCATGTGGAGTTTTGCACATTCCCATTATCTGCCTGGGTCTCACCCCACTACCCTAAAATATGCAGTGTAGGTGAACTGCCACGCTCAATTGCCCCTTAATGGGAAAAAAATTACTGGGTACTCTAAATTAAGGGGGTGGGGGAGGAAACTGGTGTGTAACTTTCCCACATTCTGCCATACTCCCTTTTTGAATAAGGGCATTAACGTTAGCATTTTTCCAATTCATTGGAACCTTGTGTGTCCAGGGAATCTTGGAATATTATAACCAATGGTCCACTATCCCTGCTGCCATTTCCTTTAACACCTCCCATACCCGGAGGACTTGTCTACCCTCAATCCTATAAATTTCACCCGATTGATGCTCATTGTTACAAGTTCCACCCTATTGTATCTGAATTGCCTGTTCCCATAGGAATGGTACTAGTGTCCTCCACCGTGAAAACTGAGGCAAAGTATTGATTTCGAATCTTTGCCATTTCTGTGTTGCCCAACATTAACTCACCTGTTTCATCTCCCAAGGGACCAACATTCACCTTAGCAACATTCCTCCCTTTTCATAATGGTAATGATAATAATAAGCCTTGGTTTTAGCTCCTTATTTTTCGCCCTTGTTGGAATATATCCAGCCTGTGCCTGAAAGATCGCCTCACTAAAGATGACACACTATCATTGTTTTAACAGTCAGTCTTTGGTCCCATTTTACCCTGGCTCGACTGCCTCGCACCTCAATGATGTCAGCTTCCCTTCCAATTTCAAACTTTGCATTTAGATTGCTCCTTGATCTTCTCCAGTACTAATCTGAACATGAAGATACAGATGAATGCAGCACAACAATGTGGAAACCAGCACAAATACAATGCAAATTCTGAAAGAATTTCAAATCTGCCATCAGTGCATTATATCCAGTTCAGCTAAATGTCTGCATTGTAGAAGTTACTATTGTACCTTGCTACAGATTATTGTTACAGCAGTTCATTTTGAACCCAGCAACATGGAATACACAAGCCAAACACTTTACATACATAGAACCTCTCCCCTTTTTTTTTTAAATAAACAATTTTATTGAGGTAGTTTTTGGCTTTGTAAACAGTTACAGACATCAACAGAAAGAAAGCTAAAAAGGCAAAAATGTGCAAACATCCACGTACATTCAATACTTCAATCGTAACATAATGCACAAGCCCGCTCCTCTCCCGCCGGTACTACCCGCCAGTTTATCCTTCCTACTCTACTCTAACCCCTTCCCATCCCCTCCCCCTGCTGACGCTCACTCTCCCGCAAAGAAGTCAATAAACGGTCGCCACCGTCGGGCGAACCCCTGTACAAATCCCCTCAAGGCGAACTTAATTTTTTCCATACCCAGGAAACTCGACATGTCCGCAAGCCACAACTCAGTCTTCGGGGGCTTTGAGTCCCTCCATGCCAATAGTATTCGTCGCCGGGCTATCAGGGAAGCAAAGGCCAAAACATCGGCCTCTTTCTACCCCTGGACTCCAGGGTCTTCCGAAACCCCAAAAATTGCCACCCCTGGACCCATCACCACCCTTGTTTTTAGCACCCGGGACATGACGCCCTCAAATCCCTCCCAGTACCCCCTAAGCTTAGGGCATGCCCAAAACATTTGAACGTGGTTTACTGGTCCTCCTGCGCACCTAGCGCATTTGTCCTCCATCTCAAAGAATTTGCTCATCCGAGCCACCGTCATGTGGGCCCGGTGAACAACCTTAAATTGAATCAGGCCGAGCCTGGCACATGTTGCGGTCAAATTTACCCTACTCAGGGCCCCTGCCCACCGCCCGTCCTCCATTTCCCCGCCTAGCTCCTCCTCCCATTTAAGTTTCAGTTCCTCCGTCTGAGACCGTTTCTCCCTCATGAGCACCTTATAAATATCAGAGACTCTACCCTCCCCTTCTTCCCCCCTAGAGACTATTCTGTCTTGGATTCCCATTGGCAGGAGGCGTGGGAAGGATGGGACCTGTCTACGGACAAAGTCCCGCAACTGTAGGTGCCTAAAATAATTTCCCCTTACCTGACCAAATTTCTCCTCCAAGCTCCTCAAACTCGCAAAGCTCCCTTCCAGGAACATATCGCCCACCCTTCCCACCCCCGCCCGCCGCCATGCTCGAAATCCCCCATGCATACTCCCGGGGGCAAACCGATGGTTGTCGCAGATTGGTGCCCAAACCGACGCCCACATCTCCCCTACATGCCTCCTCCACTGGCCCCATAGCCGCAGGGTCGCCACCACTACCGGGCTGGTGGAGTACCTGGCCGGCGGCAGCGGTAGAGGAGCCGTGACCAGGGCTGCCAGGCTGGAGTCCCTGCACGAAGCCACCTCCACCCGCTCCCAGATGGACCCCGTACCCAGCATCCACTTCGTTATAATAGCGATGTTGTAATAATTAATCAGACTCGGCAAAGCCAGCCCTCCCTCGCTGCGGTTCCTCTCCAGCATCGCCTTCTTCACCCGCGGGGATTTTCCTGCCCAGACAAAGCTCATGATCATCCTGTTAACACTTTTGAAGAAGGACTGTGGGACAAAGATCGGGAGGCACTGAAAAACAAACAGAAATCTAAGGAGGATTGTCATCTTTACAGTCTGCACCCTCCCTGCCAGCAACAGTGGGAGTGCATCCCATCTCCGAAACTCTCCCTTCATTTGCTCCACCACCCTGGCCAAATTTAACTTGTGCAGCCTGCCCCAGTCTCGCGCCACCTGGATTCCCAAGTACCGGAAATTTTCCTCAACCAGCCTAAACAGTAGCCCTCACAATCTGTTCTCCTGGCCCCCTGCCTGGACCACAAACATTTCACTCTTGGCCGTATTTAATTTGTATCCTGAAAACTGGCCGAACTTCCTCAACATTCCCAGTAGACTTCCCATCCCAGCCACTGGGTCCGACATGTACAGGAACAGGTCGTCCGCATAAAGAGAGACCCTATGTTCTACCCCGCCCCTCACCATCCCCTTCCATCCCTCTGCGGCTCTCAGCGCAATCGCCAGCGGCTCAATGGCCAGCGCAAACAGCAGCGGGGAGAGCGGGCAGCCCTGTCTGGTCCCTCGGTACAGCCTAAAGTACTCCGACACTTCTCTGTTAGTCCTGACGCTGGCCTTTGGGGCCTGATATAATAATTTGATCCAATTCACCAGTCCCTCCCCGAACCCAAACCGTCCGAGCACCTCCCATCGATAGTCCCACTCCACCCAGTCAAAGGCCTTCTCGGCATCCATCGCCACCACTACCTCCACCTCCCTGCCCGCCGGGGGCATCATTATCACATTAAGTAATCTTCTCAGGTTGGCCGCCAGCTGCCTACCTTTCACGAACCCAGTTTGGTCCTCTCCAATCACCTCCGGTACGCAGTCCTCCATTCAGTACCTTTGCCAGGAGCTTGGCGTCAACATTAATCAGGGAGATTGGCCTGTAGGACCCGCACGCCTCCGGGTCTTTACCCCGCTTCAATATCAGTGATACAGTGGCTTGCGACATTGTCGGCGGCAGGGTTTCTCTGTCCCTTGCCTCATTGAAAACCCTCGCCAAGACCGGGCCCACCAGCTCAGAGAACTTCCTATAGAACTCTACTGTGTATCCATCCGGCCCCAGGGCTTTCCCCGACTGCATGGCCTTTAGGCCCCCCAATACCTCCTCCACTCTAAATTGGGGCCCCCAGCTCATCCACTCGCCCCACCTACTGTTGTGAATGTTAACCCGTCCAGAAACCTTTTCATCTCCTCCGGTTCTTCCGGCGGCTCCGAAGTATGCAGCTTGCGATAGAAGTCCCGGAATACCTTATTCAATCCTGCCGGGTCCTCCACTTTGCGCCCCTCCCCATCCATCACTCTACTTATTTCCCTGGCCGCCTCCCTCTTCCAGAGTTGCTGCGCTAACAGTCTGCTAGCCTTTTCCCCATGCTCGTACACCACGCCCCTCGCCTTCCTTAGCTGTTCCACGGCCCTACTCGTGGATAGTGCCCCCAGTTCCGCCTGTAGTCTCTGCCTCCCCGAGTAAAACCTCCCCCGGGGACTCCGCGTACTCTTCATCTATCAGACCCATTTCCCTGACCAATCTATCCATCTCTGCCCTGTCTGCCTTGGCTCTGTGGGCCCCAATTGAAATAAGCTCTCCCCCACACTACTGCCTTTAGCGCCTCCCACAGGGTCGCCGCTGAGACCTCCCCCATGTCATTCACCTGCAAGTCATTTTGCATACACCTCCGAAGCCTCTCACAGATCCCCTCCTCCGACAGCAGTCCCACGTCTAGCCTCCATTGTGGGCGTTGGTAGTTCGCCCCCCCCCCCCCGATCTGCAGGTCTACCCAGTGCGGGGCATGGTCTGAGATAGCAATTGCCGAATATTCCGTGTTCTTTACCTCCCCTATACAATCCCTGCTTAGTACAAAGAAATCTATCCTAGAATATACTTTATGGACGTGCGAGTAAAACAAGTAGCCCCTTCCTGTCGGCTGTTTGGCTCTCCAGGGGTCCACTGCCCCCATTTGCTCCATAAACCCTTTCAGCTCCCTTGCCATTGCTGGGAGTCTACCCGTTCTGGGACACGACCGATCCAAAGCCGGGTCAAGGACCATGTTAAAGTACCCCCCCCCCATTATTAGCCTGCGAGAGTCCAGGTCCGGGATCTTCCCCAGCACTCTTTTAATGAAGTCCACGTCATCCCAGTTCGGGGCATATATATCCACCAGCACCACTCTTCTCCCCTCCAGTCTGCCCCGCACCATCAGGTATCTGCCCCCCCTATCTGCGGCTATGCCCTCCGCCTCAAATTGCACCCGCTTGTTGATCATGATTGCCACCCCTCTGGACTTCGAGTCCAAGTCCGAGTGGAAGACCTGGCTAATCCAGCCCTTCTTTAGCCTGGTCTGGTCACACACTTTCAGATGCGTCTCCTGCAACATAATTACGTCCGCCCTCAGAGCCCGCAAGTGTGCGAACACCTGCGCCCTCTTAACCGGCCCATTCAGTCCCCTGATGCTCCAGGTGATCAGCCTGGTCGGGGGGGCACAAACCCCCCCCCACGCCACGCTGGTCAGCCATAGCCTTTCGCGGGCCGGCCCCTGGCCCGTGCGTCGCACCATTCCTGGCCCGTCTCTTGGCTGCCTCCACCCTCGACCTCCTTTCCAGTGCCTATTTCAAGTCCCTCCTACGTCAGCAGAACAACCTCCCCCCCCCACCTCCCCCCAACAACATCCCCCGATACCCCCACCCCTGCCATCCACTGGCTGTGATCCCCCCCCCCCCCCACCTGACTCCCTTGACTAGCCAATCTGCTAGCCTGGTGACTCATCACTCCGGCGCCCTCCTGTCTCATTCCCATTGTTTCCCCGTCCTCCTCCCCACTCCCCGGCGCCCCATCTCCCTCTCCAACCCTCTGGAGAAAACTCACTGGCCCAGGAAGGCATGGACATCAACAAAACAAAAAACCCCCAACCCACGTCCTTGGCCCCCTTTCGTTACCACGCCGACTCGTGTCCTCCGCGAGCCGCACAAAAAGTAGAAATTCGCCCGAAAAGGAAAAAACAGAAGAAAAGAGGAAAAAGAGAAAAAAAACAAAAAACACACCAGTGTTCATGAACAAAGGAAAGAGTCCCAAATGTTCCGTTTGTCGCCTTGACCCAGCAAACCGTTGAACAGCAGTCCAGGCCCATTCGACGTACCTTCATACGGTAGTCCTCGGGCCCTAATATGCGCCCGTGGGGCCTCTTTTCGGGACCAGCCCCTGATCCCTCGCAAAGTCCATCGCTACTTCAGGCTCGGAGAAGTAGTGGTGTTGACCCTGGTGCGTGAACCATAGACGAGCCGGGAACAGCAGACCAAACTTCATGAATAGCACCTCCTAGGGCAGCACGGTGGCCTAGTGGTTAGCATAACCGCCTCACGGCGCTGAGGTCCCAGGTTCGATCCCGGCTCTGGGTCACTGTCCGTGTGGAGTTTGCACATTCTCCCCGTGTCTGCGTGGGTTTCGCCCCCGCAACCCAAAAATGTGCAGAGTAGGTGGATTGGCCACGCTAAATTGCCCCTTAATAGAAAAAATAATTGGGTAATCTAAATTTATAAAAAAAAAAAAAAAAATGAATAGCACCTCCTTGACTTGCTTAAAGGCTGCTCGCCGCCGAGCCACCTCCTGGCTTAGGTCCTGGTAAATTCGGAGGACACTGTTGTTCCACGCGCTGCTCCTGGCGCTCTTTGCCCACCGCAGCACCCGCTCCTTGTCCACGAACCTGTGGAACCTAATCACCATCGGGGGGGGGGGTCACGGAAAGGCTTCGGCCCCCATCAGCTGCATCAATAGGTCTGCTACAAACGCTGCGGCATCAGCTCCCTCAGCCCCCTCCGGGAGGCCGACCATCCTCAGGTTGTTCCTGCGGGCTCTATTCTCCAGTTCCTCCACTCTGTCTAGCCTGCTCCTCCACCGCCTCTCCCAGCTCCTTAATTCCTCCACTCTGTCTAGCCTGCTCCTCCACCGCCTCTCCCAGCTCCTTAATTTTAACATCTTGCGCATCCAGCCTCTGGTTCAGCTGATCCACTGCCTTCTGGAGTGGGTCCAAGCTGTCCCGCTTCAGCGCTTCAAAACTGGATTTCATTACCTGGAGCATATTATCCAGCGCCTGATGGATTGCTGAGTCGGGGGTACGTGTGTCCGCCATCTTAGATTCCAGGCAAGTTTCTTCAGCTCCTTGTGTTTGGCCCTTTTTCTCTCTCTTCTTCTGCCTCCTTGATTCCCGCTGTTCCATGTGCCGCAGCCCGCTCCTCAGCACTTTCACTGCCGCCTTCCTTCAGTTCCGTGGTCCCGCTATCGCGGGGAATCAGCCCCTAAACGCCCGCCGGAGTGAGAGCCCGCCGAATGTGCGGCTCACTCGGACATCACCGCCACCGGAAGTCCTCCATAGAACCTCTCCCTTTAAATATATACTACTTTAAGGCAGGAAATAATGTCACCCTCCTTTCAGAATTTCCTTTTGTATACTTTACATGCTTTTAGGGTACAGGGGAAACAAGAGAGCGAGGGGATTAAAAGAAAGAGGCAGCTAATTTTCATTTGTACTCATGCGCAAAAATGCTGACTATCCACAAACACATTATCTAATGTTATTTGGAAAAATAACCTGTTCCGATAAGGTAAATAATTAATTTGAATTCAGCAATGGGCACCTTTCAATAAAATTGAGGAAATATCCCCTTTCATGTGCCCACCAGATTTAGATGAGACTAGCTTCAGTTATAAACAAAACTGGAAATAAGCATCAAATAAATGTAGAGCCAAAATCACAAATTTTATCCGTACGGTGGCACAGTGGTTAGCATTTACTGCCGCACAGCGCCAGAGAACCAGGCTCAATTCAAACCTGTGTGGAGTTTGCACTTTCTCCACGTGTCTGTATGGGATTCCTCCAGGTGCCCTGGTTTCCTCCCACAGATGTGGTTAGTTGGATTGGGGGCTAGATTGTCCCCACGTCCAAAGGTTGGGTGGACTTATGGGGTTACATGGATGGAACTGGGGAGGAGGCCTAGTTAGTGCTCTTTCAAAAGGTCGGTGCAGACTCAATGGGCCGAATGGCCTCCTTCTGCACTGTAGGGATTCTATGAGGGGCAATTTAGCATGACCAACCAACCTCCTCTTCACATCTTTTTGAGTTGTGGGGGTGAGACCCAGGCCAACACAGGAAGCATGTGCAAACTCCACACGGACAGTGACCCGGGGACAGGATTGAACCCGGATCCTCAGTGCCGTAAGGCAGCAATGCTAATCACTGTGCCATCCTGTCGCCCCCAGGGAACTCTATGCAAATTCTCTAAAGTAATCGGGGTGCTTTATAATATTTGTTCCACTTTTGTTTGTGGATCTTTTTTCTCTCCAATGCAAGTGACCGAATATTGTAAATTAACTTTTGTGGGGTATCAGCATCTCTAGCAGGGACAGCATTTCTTACCAATCTCCAACTGCCCCTAAGAAGGTTACTGTGAGCCACTTTGTTGAACTGCTGTAGGCCAGCTGGTGCAGGTATACTTAGTGCTGTTCGGAAGAAATTACCAGGGCAGCAAGGTGGCGCACTGGTTAGCACGGCTGCCTCACAACACGGAGGACCCGGATTGATCTCGGCCCCGGGTCACTGTCCACGTGGGGTTTGCACATTCTCCCAGTGTATGCGTGGGTCTCATCCCCATAATCCAAAGTATGCAGGGTAGGTGGATTGGGCCATATCTTTTCATTAAAACAGTAAAAAAAATAATACATATACACACGGCCAAGCGGTACAAATACTAATTTTGTGTTGGAGAAACAGGGTACTCTCCCCTCTGTACCAACGTACGGGGAGCGGGTTTAGGATACTCTGATTATTAAAACAGTAAACACCTTTGTGCAAGGCCAAACGGTACAAACACTAATTTTGCGTTGCAGAAACATTGTCCCGTAATTGGAAAAAACATTTAAAAAGGAAGGAATTTCCAACATTTTACCCAAAGTTAGTGAAGGAACAGTGTGAGAATTCCAAGTCACAATGGAGAGGAATCTGCAGGCGGTGTTGTCCATGCATCTGTTGCCCTTTACAAATCCACAACTTCTACTGGCGACAAGTAAAGTCCTGTCGAAGAAACCTTGGAAGGTCACTGCAATACATCTTAAACACCGCTTGCTACGGAGTGTTGGTGATGGAGGAAGTGGATGTTTAAGTGGGGGATGGAGGTAATGGATAGGGTACTAATTAAGCTGGCTGCCTTGTCTTGTATAGTGTTGAAGTTCTTGAGTGTTGTTGGAGCCACAATAATCTAGGAAATTGGAGAGTATTCCATCACACTCCTGATTTGTGCCTCAAAGACGGTGAATACGTTTTCAGAGTTAGGTATCGAATAATTTGCTGCAGAATTCCCAGCTCTGGTCTGCCATTGTAACCAAAGTATTTTTATAGTTAGCTATCATCAGCAAATATGCAACAAGGTTTTTAACCAGAGCTGCTTCCATCTTTTTAAACAGTTGCGCAGCTTTGCTAGTTTTCTAGCCTGATATGAATGACTTCCTAATACCTAATCTTAACTCCATTGGTACTTCAGATGGGAGGGAACAAACTCTCTCATGGTTGTTGTCAGCACTATTAATAGTCGGATCTGCCATGACAGATCGTATGGATTTTTCCCTGAACATTTAGGAAGGTCAACAGCCGGAATGATAAAGTTGCTGGTAAATATGACTTTAATGGAATATATAAAGTTTTCCAAAGATGAAATGCTGCATGAAATACACTGTAATTATCAGAATGAATCGAATTGCAACCACAATTCCTTCAAACTAAGCTGCCTCTGTCAGCCTCAACATCCCTGCACTCAACTGATTTAACTTTTTTTTTTAGATTTAGAGTACCAATTCATTTTTTCCAATTAAGGGGCAATTTAGCACGGCCAGTCCACCTACCTTGCCTTGGGGTGTGTGGGGGGGGGGGGGGGGGGGGGGGGGGGGGGGGGGGGGGGGGTGAAACCCACGCGAACACAGGGAGAATGTGCAAACTGCACACGGACAGTGACCCAGAGCTGGGATCGAACCTGGGACCTCGGTGCCGTGAGGCAGCAGTGCTAACCACTGTGCCACCATGCCGCCCTTCAACTGAGGTAACTTACTGCCAATAATAGTAATTGATCATAAGCTGTTTACATTTGATGACTGCCCTCCACATTTTTATGAGTGCATTCATTTTGGAGAACTTTATTATAGCTTTGGTTTTGAGCCATTTCAGCAGGAAACATGCTGGTTAGTACAGGACGGTTTCGTGAGCAATAGAAGTTTCATTGCTAAACATTGGTTGAACAAATTGTGCGCACATATGCTGTGTAGAGAACATAACTTCTTCCTGGCAGTTATGTCTTGTAATGGAATCCTGCCCCACCTTTTTGGTCAAAGGATTTCTCAATTTATTTCCTTCAGTTCTTGATCATTATCCTCGACTGTGTATAGAGATATTATGGATAGTTTTGCACTGGTTCCAATCCAGCTTTATTCTGGAAGTATTACTGAACAGTTTAGCTTTCCTTTAGCTCCATGTTAGCTTCCATTCTAGTTTTTAATAAATAATTTACCATAAGTAGAAAACATTTTGAAAGCATTTCTGTAATAATGTTGAAATCCAAAATTCTACATTTTCTACCATTTTGAATTCATGCAATTTAAAACATAGAACATACAGTGCAGAAGGCAGCCATTCGGCCCATCGAGTCTGCACCTACCCACTTAAGCCCTCACTTCCACCCTATCCCCGTTACCCAATAACCCCTCCTAACTTTTTGATCACTAAAGCTCATTAAACAGTTAATTTAAAGCAAAAGAATTGCATGTCTACATTCTCCCCGATTATATTTTGGATCAATTTTGACAATTTTTACATAAATGTTTCTGAAACTCCAAAACTTTCACCCGCTCGAACTGTCCATCCACCCCCCAGCCCATCTAGTAGCAATGCTTGCCGACAAATGCCTCCCTCTCATCAAATTTTACTGAGGTTGGAAAATGTAAACAAATAGGAACAGGATTTGAACTGGTTATATTTAATCACTTCATTTTCACGTCCAACTTAAAATTCTGAAATTGACTGTATTAGGTATTTGCAGCCAAAATGTTTTTGCAAAATTACAATGTTTCAATACCAGCAGAAATAGGACCTTCAGCGTTCCCTGTATCAAAAAGAATTATCACTTGGGCCAAGTACTGAAAGTAGTCAGTATAGTCACGAAATGGAAAAGGAATTGAATGCAAGTGCAAAAATGTTGCCATGCAGACTTATGAAAATACTATGGAGGTTTTACAGTGACATACACCGACATGAAAAGTCGACAGCAATACTTGTAGCTGATACAATTATGTACGGAAGTTGAAAAAAAATCAATTAAACAATGAAGCAGATGACAAAGCAACAAGAATTCAACAAGTAGTCGTGTGTTTTTTTTAAACTGACCAGCAGACTGTGAAAATAAAATGAATGGGTCATTACACAATGAAAGGGAAATACAAACCTTGAACCTGCACTGCAGTCCCCCATCTCATTAGCAGTCTTTTCACAGCCATATTCGCCAACGCACACCTCTGAACAAGTTACTCAGCAAGTCAGTCAGTTCTTTTTTCACTAGATTCAATTTGCCTTTTATATCTCCAAGATAGCCATTTCCTGTCTGATTTACTTTTGCATTCCTGGTTGTTAATTGCTATAGCATCAAACTCAACTGTAAGAAGCTTTAAGCAGCACAAACTCGAAACATTAACTCAGCTTTCTACCCTTCGGATGCTGCTAGACCAGAGTTTTTCCAGCATTCTCAGTTCTGCTTTCAGATCCCATTATATACACCATTTGCTTATTTACCCCAAGAGAACTTCTTTTTTTTAAACCACCTCCCTCAAACAAGATTTATGGTGGGAGGATGGGCTTGGGTCACAGAGAATGAGGCAGGGGGAAGGGGCAGAAAGTGGCTGGGAGTGTAGGGGTGGTAGAGAGCAAAAGAGAGTGTGCGAGTATGCGCGTGAGAGAGCGAGCGCAAGCGTGCGCGTGAGAGAGAGCAAGAGCACACAAGAGAGAGATGTTCCTTCAGCTACCTCAGTCTCATGTTCTGAATTGCCCCTCATAAATTACTCCACCTGCCTCCATTTCTTAAAACCTCTACTACACAAATGAGATTTGAGAAGGGGCCTGAACAAGAGTCAATAGGAAAACCAGCAAGCTCAGATTTAAAGTAATTCACAAAAGAAGCATAGTAATTCAAGAAAAAACCTTTTCATGCATCAAGTGGTTAGGGTGTGGACTGCTCTACTTGAGACTGTGGTGGAAGCAGCTTCAATTTTCAAATGGGAATAAAACTATTTGAAAAGAACATGCAGTTACAGGTGGGAAAAAGTTACTAGGTGAGCCAGTCATTCAGAGCTGGTGCAGACTCAATAGGCCAAATTGCCTCCTTCTGCCCCGTACCAATCTGTGATCTGAAGTTCTGAGAGTGGTTGGGATCAGGAATGCATAGCCTCAGTGTGTGATGGAGGCAGGCTCAATCAAGACATTTAATGAGAAGAAAAAAGCAAATTAATGCGGATGCTGGAATCTGAAACCAAAGGCAAAAATGCTGGAAAATCTCAGCAGGTCTGGCAGCATCTGCAGGGAGAAAAAAGCGCATGTTGTGGAATGAGAAATTGGATTTTCTGACAAGGAAGAATGTAGGGCTCAGAGCGCAGCACAGAGATAAAGGGCTGCATGGCCTCATTCCATGCTGTTACCACTCTGAATCTGTGAAATGCAAGCATGGAACCACATGGCAAAGATGTAAAATGATTTAACTTAATGTTAAAATTAGGAATTTATACAACTCAGGGGGAAATTGCAGAGTTGCTGCTGCAGACTAACAACTCTGTGAAAATCCCTAACTTCCACCCTTGTGGAGAGTTTTCAGAAAACAGCATTCTTTTGAAAAAGACTTCAGTTCTAATATTTTTGTTTACATACACATGATATGTATTGCCTTAGTATATAGCTGGTAACAAACCTTTTAACATGAAAGGTCAGTTCTTGTCCAGCAAATGAACCAACAAGAGACTTTCAACATTAAATGAAAACAGAACAGGAATTCAGCAAAGAAGTAGAGACATTATAGTCAACTCTCCTCTGAAATCTAACATGTCATTTTTGGAAGGATCTGTATCCAAAGCTCTAATTTCAATGGCACAAAATCAGAGCCCAAAGGTTCACTTCCACCATGCCCTTCAACAATGAGCTCCCCATCTCAGTTGTAGCGTTATATATTTTTAAAGAAATTTAGAGTACCCAATTTTGTTTTCCAATTAAGGGGCAATTTAGTGTGGCCAATTCACCTATCCTGCACATCTTTTCCGGTTGTGGGAGTGAGACACAATAAGAATGTGCAAACTCCACACATAGTGACCCAGGGTCGGGATCGAACCCAGGTCCTCGGCGCAGTGTCGTCCACCGTTGTAGCATTATAAAGTATGAGCCGAAGGGTGATACGCCCAGACCACCACACTTTCAAACAACCAGTTAATAATAAAAAACGTTATTAGTTTCACAAGTAGGCTTACATTAACACTGCAATTAAGTTAGTGTTAAAATTCCCAGAGTCGCCACACTACAGCACCTGTTCAGGTACACGGAGGGAGAATTCGAAATTTCCAAACCAGACTGTCCAATTCACCTAACAAGCTGTAAGTGGCATCAGTGGATGTCTGAAATTCGGTTGCCCAACTTCAGCTAGTCAATGCATAGTTTGGAAGGCTGATGAGAAAGCAGTGTTCCCTCAAAATTTGATGAAGATAAAATCAGGATTATCAATCTCATCCGCAGTCATCCCAGTGGTTTTCAATGAGTGCAAAAAGCGAATGTAAAAATTGCCTGAGTAGTGACAGACATACACAAAGAGTAAAGGACAATCAATGCAAAAAGAGAGCAAGGTATTTGCCTCAAAAGGGATTTATACTTGGGATATTGGAGGTAGCAAATTAAAATGGTCACTTTGTGGCAAATATTTAATGGAGATTGCTGAAAGATGTGCTAAAATAGGAACTAGAATAGGATAATTCAAAATGCAGGCCTGATCATCAATAAGACGGCACAGGAGAAGGCAGTTGAGGTTAGAAATGTTGCCAGAGGATTTCTGGTGACAGGGATCTGTTCAGCAGTCGCAGGAAAGGTGGCTCTCTTCTGGCAAACTTGGAAATAGAAACTTTGAGCCCAAAAACTAGCCACTATGCCAAGCAAACCCAACTCCCCCCCTCCCCCCCCACAACCACCATCACCGTTGTCCAAAACCATCACAGACACGGAGATGTGCAGTCAAAGACGACACAAGGACAATAAAATCAGCAAAAGCCAGGAAAGAAGGGTTGAAGCAGTGGACATGTGAAGCGACCCAAATTGCCAACACGAACACTGGCTTACCAATAAGCCAATGGATGGAATTTCTAACACTGGCGCTCCTCAGGCATAGACGTTATAAAGGAGAGAGATTATGGCGACAGTGAAATCAGTGGTCGCAGATGTCTTGGCCCTCTTCAGTGAGGCGATGGAAAGGACGGAACAGTGATTGGAGACGCAGGAAGCAATGGTGCAGTAGCTCGAGAAGGAAGCTACCAGCCAAAACCAACAGATTGCCTCACTGGAAGAGGAGGTGGCAACGGTGGTAGCAGCACAGGGAACATTCAGGGGAAGGTGGAAAACCAAGAGAACCAGTCAAACTGCCAGAGCCTCCAAAGCATGGGTCTACCAGAGGGCACCAAGGGCAGAAACCCCACAGAATACGTGGTGCAAATGGTGGGTAAGCTGGTCGGGGGCAAAAGCTTCCCAAGGCTCCCAGATGTGGACAGGGCCCACAGGTCACTCTGGCAGAGGACAAAAACAGGAGAATCACCGTGTGCCATCATCGCCAAGCTCAGGTTCCAAGATAAGGAGAACATCCTGAACTGGGAAAGACGCGCAGTCTTGCAAATGGGAACGACATACAATCCGCTTGTACCAAGGCATTGGGGCAGACCTAGCCAAGCGTCAGGCCGAATTCAATGGAACCAAAGCAGCCTTGTTTAAAAGCAAGAAACAGTTTGGGATGCTGTACCAATTCAATCAGTGGGTGACCTATCAAAACTGGGAACATTATTTTACCACACAGAGTGAAGCGGAGGAGTTGATCCACAAGAACAGGCTGGAACAGCAACAACAAGGGACACAAAAGGGCAACTGCACAGAATGGGAAAGGAGGGTAGGGGTGGGGGAGACAACGGGCAAGGAATGGATAGATGGCTACCAAGTGGGGAGACGCCACATTAGAGAGCAGGTTAGCACGGGGAAGCAAGAAGAGATTGCAGGCCGCGGCGCAGCTCCCGAAAGGGAGTTCGTTGCAACAGGGTCGCACATGGCAACGACAGGAACAAAGGCATTGTAGATGGCCATCTTGGACGGCCCCAAACAAAGGGAAACCCTTGAGTGCAGGGACGTGTTCACAAGATTACTATGGTTGACCCTACAGGAGGGGGCGGTGTCAGCCCCCCCCCCCCCCCCCCCCCTCAGATCAGATAGTCACCTGGAACGTATGGGGACTTAACTGCCCAGTAAAAAAATACAGAGTTTTTGCCCATCTGAAAAGCCTGAGGGCCGACGTAACCTTCCTCCAACGAACGGGAAGGAGGACCGACTGAGGCTAAGGAAGAGCTTGATGGACAGATGTTCTCAGTGTGCTATGCAACGAGGACTTGAGATTGGCCATACTATTCAATAAGAGGTTGGCATTCACAACGACATAGACGGTTATGGACCCTGGGTTTTGTCATGGTTAATGGTGTCCTGGAAGGGTTATCAGTTTCTATGGATGCTTGTAAATGTGTACTCTACTAACTGTGATGATGCAGGCTTCATGAAGAAAACCATGGCAGAAATCCCTGGCAAAAATTAGAAAGAAGGTTCTACACTGGCTGTTACCGCAGAAAGTGTGTGGGGATGAGTCAAGGAACCAGGAGCTGAATGGGTCGGAATGGCGGAGAGTTCCTGCATGCACTGGCCACGACTACATTCCCATTCCCCCAGCCAGATACTCAAAAAACCCAGTGGTAGTAGCCACACTGTGAACGTGGAACCAACTGCGACATCACTTCAGTCCAGAATGTCCATCATGGCCCCCAGCTGCAAAAACCACAAATTTATACCCGCGATAATGAACGCCTCCTTTAAGAGTTGGAGACAGGACGAAGGGACACTGACGATAGGAGACATGCAAGTAAAAGGCAAAGAAGTGACCATAGGGTTGCATCCTACATGCATAATATCTACTGCTGGTTTTCTAATTTTTGATGCACATGTTGGTTTTTGTCTTACTCAGTGACTGTTGGTGTAAAACGTGAGAAATGATGCGAGACAGGGCCAGTGAAAAGTTGCAAGAGATAAAGTTGAAATCTATGACCTATTGACAAATTGACCGCAATGGCCTTTTCTGATCCTGTGCAGCTCCTTTTTGACCCTGTGCAGCTCTTTCTTGCAAAGGAAATTCAAGTACACTGAGACTTGTATAGATCATCGTAAGTAGCCAGAGTTTGTTTGACTAAGCTAACGCTAGATGATGAGGTATTGTTCCATTTAGTTTTAAGCTGCAACAGATAATCGGAGTAAAGTATGTATTTTAAATCTAACTCTGCACGATAATTTCAATTTTTGTTTGTATACCACTGCAGAAATGAAGAACACATGTTCACTACCCAGTTTGGGAGGGGGTGGTGGAATTCTTTCTCAGTGTAGAAAAACTTAATTGGTCGGCTATCTGCTTTGCTAAATGCAGAGCTTATTTCTCCTTCAGACTTTTCACTGTCTTCACTTCATTTGTAGTTCATTTTCTTGATTGGATAGATCAGGGGTGGGCAAACTTTTCCGTGCAAGGGCCACATTCAGAAATTCACAATTTTAAAGGGCCGCATAGTATATTAAGTAAAATAATTACTTCACCCGGTTATGATTCTGGGCGCCTCATATAGAACATAGAACAGTACAGCACAGAACAGGCCCTTCGGCCCTCGATGTTGTGCCGAGCAATGATCACCCTACTCAAGTCAACGTATCCACCCTATACCAGTAAGTAACCCAACAGCCCCCCCCCCCCCATTAACTTTAAAAAAAGATATTTTTTTTAAAAATTTAAAAAAAAAATTTTTTTTTTTTAATGACTTGATGGGCCGCATAAAGACCTTTGGCGGGCCGCATGCGGCCCGCGGGCCGTAGTTTGCCCACCCCTGGGATAGATGGATCCTTAGATCACTCCCTGGGCCCACTGAGATCAAAAATTTCTCAACATCACAATGTTGCGGGTAATAAAAACAGAACATGCTGGAAAAAGATCTAGCAGCAGTTGTGAGCAAGAATCATAATTAATATTTTGGGTCGATGACTTATCATAAAACTGACACGAACGTATTTGACTGGCCAGAAATTTAATGAAGTGTGCACTATTTGGGATCTGTGCAGTCCGACGAAAATCCTTCATACGTTCTTTACGTTTGAAACGGTATGTTGAAGAGAAACTGAGGAGCAAATTCGGCAAAGTTGGTACAATATGACTTGACAAATAATTCAAACACACGTATTATGCTGTGGAACCCATGCACTGTAAGTAAATACTCTGTCTGCAAGTCAGACACAAGTTTTTTTCCTGGGACCCATATTTGGCAACTGGCCGACTGGACCATGTCATGTTTGCTTATCTTTAATGTGATCACTACACAGTAGTGAGGAGCTCACTACAGAACTAACACTAGCACTGCTCTGAACTGCCGTGGACTCTCCGAAGCACCTCTCTCCAAAAACTTCTAATGTGACATCCTGGCCAGTAAGTACTACAGGTATTTGTTTATTTGTGCGGTTGGCCATCTCTTTTTTGTAACAAAACAAATCATCTTCACAGCCCTCTTGCCTTGCTTGCTGGCAACTAGAAAGTGGAAGAAGCTCGCCTCATAATTTGGCGCCAAAAACACATACATACAGGGTGCTTGGCACCAAGTGTACGGCAGGGCGTGTACTGCTACTGCTTATGGTCGGAAGACTGCATACAGCCTCATTTTTTTTCACATTTGAAAGGCTGCAACGACAGCCATTCTCAACAAAAATGGCAGTAGTTGCTGTTGGACGCTTCGCCCATCATTGGGACCACCACCCACAGGTCACGGCCCATACTTCAACAAATCCTTCTCTCGCACACCAACATGACTTTAATGATTATGCACCCAGTTCCTTAGAATTGATAAAAACTGAGAGTCTATTACTATTAAAGGTAAATAGTAATAGTTAAATCTAAATACTACTTATAATGGTCAATGTCACTAAACAGCAAGCTAGACAGAATGCTGATCAATTTTACTTGCACAGCTTAGAAATAGAGAGCTCTACAGCTACACTTTCAAACACTATCCAAGGTTTATAATTTTAGAGATGTAGCACAAGCCCTTTGCATACAAAAAGGTAATGTTGAATAACGAGTCAGCAAAGTATCTTCCTACATAACAATGTATGTATTAAGTGCATGAAAAGCATCCTTTTTTTGTGTAGAATGTTTCTTTCACACATTTCTGACTCTTCCTTAAATTACATTCAATGTTGGCCACTTCGCAGAGAAACTATCAGAGGGTAAACTGTGATAGATGGAGATGTGGGAGATGGGGAAGGGGGAAGGGGGAAGCAATATATATATATATATATATATATATATATATATATATATATATATATATATATATAAAAAGAAAGACAAGAAAGAAATAACTGATAAAAGACAGCTGAAATGAAGTGCGATGAAAACAAAAGGGCCGAGGTGGGGTACAGCTAATCATCTGAAGTTGTTGAATTTGATTTGAGACCAGAAGGCTGTAGCATGCCTAACCAAAAGATGAGATGTTGTTCCTTCAGTTTGCGTTGAGCTTCAATGGAACATTGCAGCAGGCCAAGGACAGACATGTGGGCATGGGAGCAGGGTCTTGTTTTAAAATGGCAAGCAACGGGAAGGTCAGGGTCCTGAGTGCGCACAGAACCGAAGGTGCTCAGCAAAGCCATCACCCAGTCTGCATTTGAGCAGCGAACGCAATAGACCAAATTGAAATAGGTGCAAGTGCTCAAACTGGGGGGGTACATTTCCCCCCCATCTTATCCCCCGTTTCATCACCTTTTCTCTCCTTTGCTTCCCCCTTCCCCCACATCTACATCTGTCACACTTTACCCTCTGATGTTAGTTTCTCTGCTGTTTGGCCGTTCACATCTTTTGTTCTCTCTGGGGACTGCCATTAGCACTCTTTACCTTGGTTTCTGTGGCTATGACTCATCTTTCATTCTCTCACTTCACAGTATAAATATTTCCCACTTTCTAGGTCTTTTAGCTCTGACAAAGGGTCACCTGGACTCAAAATTTTAGTTCTTTTCTCTCCCTATAGATGCCGCCAGACCTGCTGAGATTTTCCAGCATTCTCTCTTTGGTTACAAACACGCTGGACAGGATTCTCCGCCGGCAGGATTTTCTGTTTCACCGGCGCCCAGAGGTTTCCCGGCAGGGTGGGGCTGTTCCACAATGGGGAACCCCATTGAGCAGCCGGCGTAATGGAGAGCCCCGCCGGCGGGTCGAGGCAGAAATGTGGCGCGGCGGGGCGGAGAATCCAGCCGCCTTTGTCCAGCATTTATCTAACTATAGGTCTCTTCCAGGAACACAAACATTAAATTAAACCTACTTTATTTCTAATGTTTACCAATACAAATCCCTTAAACGACCTTTGTTTTCAGAATACTATCAAAAGCTAACTCATCCTTACAAAAGCAATGACCCAGCCTGTAGCCCTTACTAGCTAGCCCCACTCAACAACTCATAGTTACATATCACCTTTTAAAATATCTCAAGGTGCTTCACAGGACCATTATAAAACAGAGTATAGATCAGATTACCAAAAGTCTCGGTTTAGGGAGCATCTTGAAGGGGTTAAGTGAGGTAGACAAGACTAGCCAGATCATCAACATGGGTACCACTTGAGAACACCACCCTCCACGTACCATGTATGCGGTACATACTTGTGCGACTCAGCCAATGCTGTCTACCTCTTATGCTACAGGAAAGGATGTCCCGAGGCACGGTACATTGGTGAGACCATGCAGACACTGCGACAACGGATGATCGGGCATCGTGTGGCAATCGGCAGGCAAGAATGCTCCCTTCCAGTTGGGGAACATTTCAGCAGTCAGGTGCATTCAGCCTAGGGGCAGCGCGGTGGCACAGTGGTTAGCATTGCTGCATACGGCGCTGAGGACACAGGTTCGAATCCCGGCCCTGGGTCTCTGCCTGTGTGGAGTTTGCACGTTCTCCCCGTGTTTGCATGGGTTTCACCCAAAGATGTGCAGGTTAGGTGGATTTGCCACGCTAAATTGCCCCTTAATTGGAAAAAATAATTGGGTACTCTAAATTTATTTTTAAAAAAGGGCATTCAGCCTCAGATCTTTGGGTCAGCATTCTCCAAGGCAGTCTTCAGTACGCGCGACAACACAGAATCGCCGAGCAGAAACTTATAGCCAAATTCCGCACGCATGATTACGGCCTCAACCTTGGATTCATGTTGCATTACATTTCTCCATCCCCCCCCCCCCCCCCCCCCCCCCCCCCCCCCCCCACACCATCTGACCTAGGCTTGTGAAATCCGACCAACTCCCCTGGCTTGAGACAATTCACACCTCTTTAACGCGTGATTATCCCTCTCTCCAGTTTCACCGTCTGGACCTGTAAAGACTTAATTACCTGCAAAGACTCACATTCAAAGTATCATCTTGCATCATTGAATTTATCTATATGTGTGTTTGCGGAACCCACCTCTTCATTCACCTGAGGAAGGAGCTGTGCTCCGAAAGCCAGTGATTCAAAACTAACCTGTTGGACTTTAACCTGGTGTTGTAAGACTTCTTACTGTGACCACCCCAGTCCAACGCCGGCATCTCCACATCATGGCTACATTTACACTGCAATGAAGTTACTGTAAAAATCACCATGTCACCACACCCAGGCACCTGTTTGGGTACATAGGTGAAGTGGGCATTCTGAATTCTGCCCCTAACAAACACGTCTTTTGGGACTTGCAGGAGGAAACCGGAGCACCCAGAGGAAATCCACGCAGACAGGGGGAGAACATGCAGACTCCGCACGGAGAGTGACCCAAGCTGGAAATTGAGCCTGGGACCGCGGCACTGTGAAGCAACAGTGCTAGCCACTGTGCTAACGTGCCATCCAGGGGGTTGAGTTGAGTTAAACTGGATAACCATACAAGTGAAGAGTTACTAGAGGATTGTGCTGATAGGAAGGAAGGGTGGGGACTTGACTGGCGGACAAATGCCTGAACTGGATGAGCTGAATGGTCTATTTCAGCTCTGAATATTTTATCTAATAAATGTATACAGACAATGCATGTCAGTTTTCTTAAATTTACTGACTTGAAAAAGCTTTTGATTCTCAAATATATATTGCTTCGATTTGGGAAATTCTCATTTGGTCTGAAATTCATATGCAGAGCATCAATCTAGTTAAATATATGACAATGGCAGAGCTGTGTAATGATCAATGGCGAGCTTAAGAATACTTCCTAATTACTGTTGTGGTACATCAGGACAATGGACTTTTCCTCCCATTTTAATCAACTGTATTATTGAACAGACTGCATGACTAAGTACCAACATAAAAACAGAACACTTATTTACAACATAAATCATCACTGCCTCTTTATTGAGGTGTATGGGAGCCACAAGAACTGATTAAATAAGGTAGGATAAAAATAAATGGAGTTATCTTTTGATAGCAAGGCTATGGTGATGCTGCAAAATGACAATCAAGGCACCAGCACAAGTCAAGATTCTAAGACGCAGCTAGTTTGACATTTTAGGGAAATTAAATACAACTGAGAGATGTAAGCAATGAGGTAAGATCTCACTTCTAAAAAAAGGACCAAACGACATAAAGCAGCTCAGCAAGAAATGCAGCTCTGAAGAATTGATAGCTATGGCTTGGATTTGTTTTGTTACTTATACCGAGGTACAGTGAAAAGTACTGTTCTGTGTACAGTCCAGATAGATCATTCCATACATGAAAAAACAGAGCATACATGCATAAATACACAATGTAAATACATAGACACAAACATCGGGTGAAGCATACAGGACTGCAGTAATGCTCAGTAGAGAAGATGTGTGAAGAGATCAGATCAGTCCATAAGAGGGTCATTCAGAAGTCTGGTAACAGCAGGGAAGCTTAAGGTGCAGTAGGAGTTATATTCTCGAGAATGGTGTTGTGCACAAGTCAAAAGGAATTTGGCAGAAATTCTGAGACATTCAAAAGCAAATATACAAGCATTTTGAAGAACCATAACAGCAACAAATGACTGACAGGAAAGCACAAAGTAGATCAATTTCAGTAATCAACATGATTGTCCATTATGCCCAATTAGTGAGAATGACCATTCTATCCAATCAAACCTTGATCTGGCAACTCCAAGAAAGGTGGCAGGATGGGTAGACCAAAATATACTTCATATAAATAAAATCAATTGAGAGATAAACAGGCATAATTTGAATGCAAATCCAATACCAAGAACCCAGGATTGAAACAGATGGTTTACTTAACTGTTGAACCTTGATCCACCTCTGTCTGGTCTGGAAGGACTAAATGTGCTTTACAGCAGGGGTTTCCACCCACCTTTGAATCATCCACAAAATTTACTAATTAAACCAGTTACATATATATTACAACCAGCACTGATCCCGGAGGAACGCCATTAGTCACAGCCCTCCAATCAGAAACGCACCTTTCCACTGCTACCCTCTGTCTTTTATGATCAAGCCAGTTCTGCATCTATCTTGCCAGCTCACCTCTGACGCCGTGCAACTTCACTTTCTGTACCAGTCTGCCATGAGGGCCTTACTGTCTTGTCAAAGGCCTTACTGAAGTCTACGTAGATGACATCTACTACTCTACCCTCATCAATCATCTTCGTCACTTCCTCGAATAACTTGATCAAGTTAGTGAGACACAACCTCCCCTTCACAAAACCATGTTGCCTCTTTCTAATAAGTCCACTTATTTCCAAATGGGAGTAAATTCTGTCTCAAACAATCCTCTCCAATAATTTCCTGACCATTGACATAAGACTCACTGGCCTGCAATTACCTGGATTATCCTTGCTACCCTTCTTAAACAAAGGAACAACATTGGCTATTCTCCAATCCTCTGGGATCGCCCCTGCAGCCAGTTAGGATACAAAGATTTCTCTCAAGATGGCAGTAATTTCCTCCCTTGTCTCTCAGTATTCTGGGATATATCCCATCAGGCCCTGGGGACTTGACGACCTTAATGTTTTTCCAAGATCCTCAATATCTCCTCCTTTTTGCTCTCAATATGACCCAAACTATCTACACACCCTTCCGCAGAGAAATTATCCACCAAGTCTTTCTCTTTGGTGAATATTGACACAAAGCACTCATTTAATACCTCACCCATTTCCTCTGGCTCCACGCATAGATTCCCTCCCCTTTCCTGGAGTGGGCCAAACCTTTCCCTGGTTACCCTCTTGCACTTTATAGGTATATAAAAAGCCTTGGGATTTTCCTTAATCCTGCTGGCCAAGACTTTTCATGATCTCTTTTAGCCCTCCTGACTCCTTGCTTAAGTTTCTTTCTACTTTCCTTGTATTCCACACATGCTTTGTGTGTTCCCAACCTCGTAGGCTTGACAAATGCTTCCTTTTTCTTTTTGGCTCGGCTCACAATATCTCTCGTTGTCCACTTTTTAAAAATAAATTTAGCGTATCCAATTCATTTTTATCAATTAAGGGGCAATTATGCATGGTCAATCCACCTAGCCTGCACATCTTTGGGTTGTGGGGGCGAAACCCACGCAAACACAGGAAGAATGTGCAAACTCCACACGGACAGTGACCCAGAGCCGGGATCAAACCTGGGACCTCGGCGCCGTGAGGCTGCAGGGCTAACCCACTGCGCCACCATGCTACCTCTTCAAAACTTGCCATACTTATCCTTCATCCTTACAGGAATGTGCCAGCCCTGAATTCCTATCAACTTACACTTGAAAGCCTCCCACATGCCAGGTGTTGATTTGCCCTCAAACATTTGCCCCCAATCTACATTCTCAGTTCCTGCATAATATTGTTGTAAGTAACGTTCCCCCAATTTACCACCTTCACAGGAGAACTACACTTATCCTTATCCATCAGTACCTTAAAGCTTACTGAATTGTGGTCACTGTTCCCGAACTGCTCCCCCACTGAAATGGCAGCCACATGGCCAGGCTTAATCCCCAGGTCCAGTACAACCCCTTCCCTAGATGGACTATCGACATACTGTTTCATAAACCCTCCGAGGTATCCTCCCGGAGTACAGCTGTGATATTCGCCTTAACTAGTAGTGCAACTCCTCCACCCCTTTTATTCCGCCTGAAATATCTGTATCCTGGAACGTTATAACTGCCAACCTTGTCCTTCCCTTAATCATGTCTCTGTAATGACAACATCATAGTTCCAAGTACTAATCCAAGCTCTACGTTCATCTGCCTTATCTGTTACATTTCTCGCATTGAAACAAATGACTTTCAGTCCATCAGACCCTCTTTGATCAGCAACCACACCCTGCCTGCTCTTCCTTGGAGTCTTACTAGCCCTACTCTTTAGTTCCCCTTCAGTTAATTCACCTTGGCTTTGTTCCCATCTCCTCCCTGCCAAACTAGTTTAAATCCTCCCTTGTGACACAGCAACACTTGAGAAGCTCAACACCATCCAGGACAAGGCAGCACATTTGATTGATGCAGATTCCATCCACCACCTTGAATATTCATTCCCTCCATTGCCAGCACATCGTGGTAGCAGTGTGCGCTATTTACAAGATGCATTGCAGAATTTAACCAAGGCTTCTGCAACAGTGCCTTTCAAACCTGCTACAACAATCACAAAGTGCATCTGCAAGATGCACTGCAGTAACTCACCAAGGTTCCTTAGACAACACCTTCCAAAGCCAGGACCACTACCGTCTAGAAGGACAAGAGCAGCAGATACCTTGGGAACCCCACCACCTGGAGGTTCCCCTCTAAGTCACTCACCACCCTGACTTGGAAATATATCTCTGTTCCTTCACTGTCGCTAGGGCAACATCCTGGAACTCCCTCCCTAATAGCACAGTGGGTGTACCTACACCTCAAGGACTGCAGTGGCTCAAGAAGGCAACTCAACACCACCTTCTGAAGGGCAACTAGAGATGGGCAATAAATGTTAGCCTAACCAGCAAAGCCCACATTCTGTAAATTAATTTTTTTTAAATATCAAGAAGAACAACAGCAGTAGATGCATCGGAATACGGTCACCTTCAAATTATCCTTTAGGTCACATATCATCCTGACTTAGATCATCATTCCTCCATTTTCATTAGGTCAAACTCCTAGAATTGCCGAACAGCAGTGTGTACAGTTACACCACGTAGACATCAATAGCTCAAAAAAGCAGCTTATCGGCATCTTCTAAAGGGCAAGTCGGGTTGCACAATAATTACTAGCCTTGACAACAATGTCCACATATCATCGTATAAAAGAAAACATATTTTGAAATCCGCAATACAGGATTCTCTCTCAACTTTTTTTTTAAAATTTAGATTACCCAATTATTTTTTCCAATTAAGGGGCAATTTAGCGTGGCCAATCCACCTACTCTGCACATTTTTGGGTTGTGGGGGCGAAACCCACGCAGACACAGGGAGAATGTGCAAACTCCACACAGACAGTGACCCAGAGCCGGGATCGAACCTGGGACCTCAGCGCCATGAGGCGGTTGTGCTAACCACTAGGCCACCGTGCTGCCCTTCTCTCTCAACTCTGACCTTCAATGTTATGAAGAGAAAATTTCTCCCACCACAAAACAGAATTCAATAGTTCCATCGTTTTCTAAGAGGTTTAATCATTCTCCCCTGTATACTACATATATTAACTAACAAGGGCAATAAACATTCAGATTTTATCTGCTCAGGATTATTTTCAATACTAAATATCAGTTAATTTACATTAAGCATACATTCTCAAAGGCATTTTGAACAATCAAAGATGCAAACTGATAATCAACAACTGCTTTCCTCAGCCAACATTTCCTACCTTTTCTCATAAAGGCTACAAATGCAACTGTTTCTGCAATCACAGAACTTTTTTGGTACAGTACAGTAATTTCCTAAACAGGCACCATTATTCTTACACTTCAAAATTTATTCAAATAAAGCAGAGTCAATAAAGCCAAAATGTCAATGTCAGCATCAATTAAAAGTTAGGCAAATTGGGGGAAATATGAATTCGCCTGGATTCCATCCCACCATTTTGATTCCATAATTTTGAAAGTTCACATTTGGAGTGCATTTGACCTTGAGCTTTCTCAGTTACTCAGTTAACCCCATATTGAGCTTTCAGTTCATGTCCTTTTGTAGCATAACCCATCAACAGTCAGGAGCTTTCCTTATCGCCCTGTGCTTCAGCCTAGTCTTCCACACTTTTTGCCGGTAAGCTCCGAGCATCATATAGGGAAGTTAGGAAGCAAGTCTCCAGCTTGTCAATGCGGAAGTACGAATGGTGAAAATAGACTTAAATGTATAAAATAAATGTACCTTAATCAAACAAACTGTAACTTTTCAGAAGCTCAAATCTGCTAAAAGATTGCAAAACCAAAGACCAATGAGTTTATTTTCAAGTCTTTCACCCTCCCTAGGCTAATATGCATGTTGCCAGTTAACAGGTTGGCACTGTATTTTGCTACCATTTAGAAGGAAAAATTGAAAATGACAGGATTTTGACAAACAACTTTTGCTCACATAGCAAAAAAAAATTAAACTTACAGCAGTAAAATCCACATTTAAACAACCAATGTTTGTTCAACCATTAAGAGAAAGCTTAACACTCCTGAGCAGTGTTAACTAACATAACATCATAACTAAATTCAACATAACAGCAAATCTAGACAGATTTCACAAGCTAAATACTGCTCACCACAAAACACAATTTGATCATGATTTACTATTATAATGGAGCTGGATGCATACCTTTCTTTTCAACACTTCTTTTAGAAGGTGACACCAGTTCCTTCATAATCTGTAAAATTTGCATCATGGCTAGTTGCCAGGGCAGCGGGTGTCAGCCTTCCTCTTCGAATTCCAACAGGTCTCATCTCTAAAACAATTCAATTCACCAATGTCTTGCAAGGTCTAATACAGCAAGGACGGAGGACAGAACAAAAACTGCCAGTTTTCACCAAAACGTGTTGAGCAAGCCTCTGAATAAAAGCTACAATCCTGAAACTAAAATCAAAATACCAGACTGAGCAGCTTGTCAGCAACATTTTGATTCATGTTGTCAGCTCAGCAAAGACAAACACAGCAGGTAGCCACTTGCACTGAACTCTGCAAGGGAACAATGAATGGTTGAGGTATAGTCTCAGAAAGGATGAGAAAGAAAAGCACGTCTAACCAGACCAGCCTTTTGTAAAAATCCTGCTCTCAATGCGGAATACAATTTAAGAGAAAGCGTAATCAGCACAGGCGCACAACATGCTACCAACAGAAGCTTGTGGTACTTCCCTCATTCTAGAATATGAGAAAATCTCTAAGTGAACTAAGCTACAAACTGGGTGGGTGCAGGGTGGTGGTTGGTCGAAGTGGCAAAAGTTGCTTCTCCACATGTTTATTACACACAGACATTGGCTGCTGAGGATGACACTCACTGACATGAGCGATAGAAATAGAAAATGTTTTATTTGGAAGCTGTAGCTAATGAGGTAATTAACAAAAAATTAAAAGCTGCTGTATAGCAAATTTAAATGGAGAGAGTGCTTGAGAAGGTTTAAAATTCAAACATTTTTTTTGCACCACTATATTCCCTACCTCAAATAACACCCGCTTATTGAGCAGGATCACAATCCCCCTAGTTTTAGAGCCTAGCTCCAAATGAAATACCTGCCCAACCCACCCCTTCGTCAGCCTAGTCTGATCCACTACCCTCAGGTGTGTTTCCTGTAGCGTTCCACGTCCGCCTTCAACCTTTTCAAATGCACGCACATACGAGCCCTCTTGACCGGCCCATTCAGCCCTCTCACTTGCCATGTGATCAGCCTAGTTCGGGGGGGGGGGGGGGGGGGGGGGGGGGGGGCTGCGCACCCCACCCACCCCATCCCCCTTCTTTGGCCAGCCTCCAGCCCGCATCCCCTCAGGCCCGCCCTTGGATGCCCACCGTCATCGGCTTCTAATTTGTCTCTAAGCAACAGTCCCTCTCCTGTGAGCAGAACAATACTTCCCCCACCCCCCTCTCACAAATCAACAATCCCAACGCCCAATATCAGACTGGTCACCTACTTGCCCCCCACTGCGCTTCCGTGAGCTAGCCCACCCAGCGAGCCTGGTAGCCCCTGCCCATGGCATCCAAGCATCTTACCACCCCCCCCCCCCCCAACCGATCTCCCTCTGGCCCCCCCGCCACTGATCTCCCTTCACAACCCCCCGCTCAAACATACATAGGCAAAACCTAAAAATCCCCAAAAAACACAGAAGAAAATTCCACCCACCGTCCCCAATAAGAACAAAGTTCACCCGCATACAAAACTGAGCAACGACCCAAAGATTGGTACAAAAACACTACATACACAACACAAAAAGAAAAGAAATATAGCAGCATAGGTACAGAATTACTCGCCCCCAAGTTCGATATCCTCCATCACCTGCCAGTCCCCTGCCCTGAACAAAGTTCATCACCTCATCCAGCGATCTGAAATAAAGTTCTTGACCCTCATAAGCGACCCACAAACGAGCTGGGTACACATGCCGAACTTCAGCCCCTTCTTAAAGAGGGCCAATTTAACTTTACTGAAACTCGCCCTTCTTTTGGCCAGATCCGCACCAAAGTCCTGGTAAATGCGCAGCTCGTTATCTTCCCATTTGCAGCTCCTCGCCTGCCTGGCCCACATCAAGATCTGTTCCTTGTCCAGGAACCAGTGCATTCGTACCCACATCGCCCTCAACGGCTCATTCATCCTTGGCTTCATCGTCAGCGCTGTGTGCACCCTGTCTACCTCCAAGGGTCGAGGAAACACACCTTCCCCCAGTAGCTTCTCGAACATACGTGCCACGTATGCCCCCGCATCCGATCCCTCGCTGCCCTCCGGGAGGCCTTCAATCCTCAAATTCTGCCTGCACGACCTGTTCTCTAGATCCTCCACCTTCTCCTGCAGCCTTTTCTGGTGGTCCCTCACCAACTCCATCTCCGTTAGCTGGTCATCATGCTCAGCCACCGCCTCTTCCACCTTCAGGGTCGCCTGTTCCTGGGCTTCCAATCTTTGCTCCACCCAGTCACTCCCTGTCTTAATCGGGTCCAGGTACTCGTCTTTGTTTGACAAAGTTCTCCTGAAGGAATTCCACCAGTTGGCCATTGGGCCGGCAATCCCACAATCCCAGTCCCTGAGCCTCAGCCATGTTTTCCTGTGCTGCAGACTCCACTCACTTCTTTGCCCAATGATCTCTCCTTTGCAGACCACTTCTGGTCCATGAATCCATAAACTGGTGAGGGATTCTTCTCCTCTACCTCACCAGTCTCCAATTTTACTGATCAAATCCCTCATAAGTAGGGGGAAAAGCTCCTCAAGGTCCACCATGAGCAGGAGTTACCAAATAACGGTCTCTCACTCCATGGCCGCCACCGGAAGTCCTAAAATTTTAAACACCAACAGTAACGATGAATTAAATGTAGTGTAGAATGTCACCCATTCATTCTGCAAAAGTTGCAATCGCAAGAGATGACATTTTATCATTTATATGACCATGTTGGATGTGCAGTACTACACATCTAAAAGCACCATTATTTTAGCACCTTGTAAGAGCAGCACACATGGCTACGTATATTGTAAATAAATTAAACAACTTGGTGAAATTGCTGCCATGTAACTCAGCAGCAGCTCCAGGATGGCATAATTAATATTTGAACTTTTTCAATTATATTTCATATTTCAAAATTTCTAGTGAATCAGCATGCCTGTTGGCACTCAGCATGTATGCCATACCAAATAAATCTCTATTTACATCATATTTTTCAAAATACAATTTACTTCGCACAGTTGGTTAGCATGAAGTTCGAAACAAAACATCGGCTCATATCGGACATTCTGGGAGTGCTCCATCCATATTAATGGAACTCAACTTCACAACAGCACATCTCGGGGAATTCGAAGAATTGCACGGCACAGGAGGCTATTGATTGGCATATCATGATTGGCATTCAGAGACTACTCTCTGAAAGATATTCCCAATTAGCCCATTCCCCTGCTTTTTTCCCCATAGTCCTGTAAATGTTTCAAGTAGAGATAAAATTCCCTTTTAAAAGTTATTATTCAATCTGCTTCCACAACCCTTTCAGACAGCATAGCCCATATAACAACTTCTTAACTAAGGGATGCGCAACAAACCCCAATACCCCACCTTCTCCAACAAAGTAACATTCTGGTTCATCATGAGAATAAGACCATAAGACCATAAGACCATAAGACATAGGAGTGGAAGTAAGGCCATTCGGCCCATCGAGTCCACTCCACCATTCAATCATGGTTGATTTCAACTCCATTTACCCGCTCTCTCCCCATAGCCTTTAATTCCTCGAGAAATCAAGAATTTATCAATTTCTGTCTTAAAGACAATGTCAATTTCTGTCTTAAAGACACTCAACGTCCCGGCCTCCACCGCCCTCTGTGGCAATGAATTCCACAGACCTACCACTCTCTGGCTGAAGAAATTTCTCCTCATCTCTGTTCTAAAGTGACTCCCTTTTATTCTAAGGCTGTGCCCCCGCGTCCTAGTCTCCCCTGCTAATGGAAACAACTAAGCATTTGGAGCTCCGCTGCACACAAGTTACATGAGTTTTTTTTTAAAGTACAACCACACATTTCTATTGCTCTTTCTGTGTCACATTGTCTCACCCAAATTCTTTCCAGTTCCAAGCATAAATTTGTTCGATATCAAGACACTCATTTGCAAATGATTTTAGGATGGAGATGACAAATTAAAAACACATCACTCATTTATGAACTTCCATGGTTTCTGATAATCCATTAAGTTCAACTCCCAGGATAACAAGTGCAAAAATTATCTATAAATGTTTTAATTTACCCGAACAACTCACATCAAAAATGCATCTCAAGTCAAGTGTGGGGGGTCTTCTGACCACTCACTCTCTCTGCTACTATTTTGAACTTGATTTATGCCACAAGAAATTCTGTTTAAAAAAAAAACATATTCTACCTGCAGAGACCTAGACTGTTGATTCTTCCCAGCCTGCGAAACTCGTTTCAAACTCAATGCATTTGTGGTTCACATACAGCTTTCCGAATGCATTCATAATGATTTGGATCCCTGCTGTTCCCTGATACTCCTAGGCTACCTTAACTTTCTCCACTCTCCCAGATTTGATCCCGGCTCTGGGTCACTGTCCGTGTTTGCGTGGGTTTCGCCCCCACAACCCCCACAAGATGTGCAAAGGTAGGTGGATTGAACACACTAAATTGCCCCTTAATTGGAAAAAAATATGAATTGGGTACACTAAATTTTTTTATTTTTTTTTAAACTTTCTCCACTCAAGAACCATAACTTCTTTGATACTTAAGGGATGTTATGCTTTGCTGGCTCAGCCAGCATTTATTGTCCATTCCCAATTGTCCTTGATAAGGAAGGAGGTGGTGAACTGCCTTCTTGAACTGCTGCAGACCATGTGTTGTTAAGGAACGAGTTCCAGGATTTTGACCCAGCGACAGTGAAGGAATGTTGATATATTTCCAAGTCGGGATGGTGAATGGTTTGATAGGGAACTTGGAGGGTGGTGTTGTTATGTGTCTGCTGCCCTCGACCTTCTAGATGGTAGTGTTTCTGGGTTTTGAAGATGCTGTCAAAGGGAGCGCTGGCAAGTTCTTGCGCTGCATCTTGTAGCTGATAACAACTGCTGCTACTGTGCATCAGTGGTGGACAGAGTGAATGTTTGTGGATGGGGTTTCCAGCAATCAAGCACTCTGCTTTGTTCTTGCTGCCTGCCATCAGACCTTTTTTTTTAATGGGTTTCTAATCCCCCATCCCTTTCATATCCAGAGGCTGTTTTTGGCACCATGTGCACTGATGCTATTATTGTCAACTGCCCAAAAATACAGTATTGGCACAGCAATAAAAACTTGATTACGGTCAGGAACAAGCTGACAGGGCATCCAAGAGCAGAGAACACACTTGTGACGGTTCTGACTAGTCTATTTCTTCATCCATAACAAACAAATTGCACCATGGTGTGGTTGCTATCGCCAAATATTCTGCAAAATAGGATACTTGTAAAATATCCCCTATCTATTCTGCAAAATACGACACTTGTAAAATATTCCCTATCTATTCAACAACTCAAATTCTTAAAATATACATACTTTTCTTATGTTCACACAACTTAGCACAATTTAATTTTAACGCAAAAACAATAAGTGTGGTTTTCTTAATATCACCCACAAACTGTGCATAAATTTTTTTAAACACTTCTGAAGAGTCTGATAAATCAAAATAAAAACTGCAAATGCTGGAAACCTTGGAAGGACAACAACAAAAAAAATCATAAATATGCAAGATAAGCTAGTTTATCCTGTGTAGAGCCATTATCAAAGGCTAACTGCTGTTGAGCTTTGAATAATCCAGGTCAACTTCCAGCCTACAACTTGTGAATAAACTTGCTTTAAGATGGTCATGAGCCACTTCAACTGGCTGAATAATTGGGGGGGGGAAAACGCATTAGACTGAACATCAGCAGTTAATGCATTACTCTTTGCTGCAACGAGAGCGTGATCCTTTTTTATTGTATCCGTAAGTAATATCTCAAACTAGAATGATCAATAAAGACCAAACTGTCATCAGGGCACTTTTGGAGGTGGTGGAGGAATGATTCAAGTAACTTTAGAGTCAGTGCCCTTGATATTAAATCTGTATTTAACTAAGTGTGACACCAAGGAGTGGTTGCAAAATTGCTATCAGTGGGAATCACAGGGGAATCCTTTGGAAGCCGGGGGGAATCCGTTGGGAGGCGGGGGGGGGCGGGGGGGGGGGGGGGGGTCTATTGTCGGCCAATCATCTCACACTCAGGATAATGATACTGATGTTTCTCAGCTCAACCATCTTCAGCAACCGTTCTGGGTCCTTCCTCGAGGATTGCACAGTTTTCAGTTCCATTTGCAACACCTCAGATAATGAGGCAGCCCAAGCCTGCATACAGCAACACCTGGACAACATTGGAGGCTTGGGCTGATAAGTGGTAATTAACATTAAGTGTCAACAACAACAATCTCCAAGAAGGGAGAATCTTACCCATTCTCCTGAGAATTATGGATAGTTGAAGCAGTGCACCATTAGGCCCCCCTCCACCAACCTCCCTCCCCGCTATTCTACTTTCCCCTCTCCCCACCACTCCAACGTCCCTCCTCCCCCATCAGCTGGTACAGAGGCGAGGGAATCTGGTCTCTCCAGCGCAAAGTTTAGTGCTTATACCGTTTGTTTTTGTACAACTTTGTTGTTAACCGTTTTAATAACCTGAATATCTTAACCCCCCTCCCCATACGTCCGTACAGAGGGGAGGGTACCCAGTTTCTCCAACGCAAAATTAATGTTTGTACCGTTTGGCCTGGTACAACTGTAATGGATTCTGTTTTTAATTAAAATATTTAATGGCTTGATCATTGCATCCCCCACCAACATCCGGGACATTACTTTTGATCAGAAATTTAATTGGATCAGCAACATAAATAAGGCGACTACAACAGAATGCCAGAGCAACTCGTCTCCGGACTCCTCAAAGCCTATCCACTTCTACAAGGCTCAAGTCAGGAGTGTGATGGAATACCACCTCTCCCCTATCCCCCATATCTCTCTCCACCTGCCCCCACCTCCAATATTAATCAAGAAGTTTGAAACTATCCAAGATGAAAGTAGACAATTTGATTAACACCCACCCACCAACATAAACATCCACTCCCTCGACTATCAACTTGAGGGTGTACAATCTACAAGATGCACTTCAGCAAATTACCACAACTCCCTTGGAGTACTGTCCAAGCTCGTAATGTCTACCATCCTGAAGAACAAGAGCAACATGCACATGAAATAGCCCCACCTTCAATTTACACAACATCCTGACTTACAGCATAGTCATTCCTTCACTGCATCGTCATTCCTTCACTATCACCGGATAAAAATCCTCAAAACTCCCTCCCCATCAGCACTGTGCGTGTACCTGAAAAGGCTGCAACAATTCAAGTACCTCATCGCCATCTTTTCTAAGCAATTAGGAATGGGCAAGAAATGGTGTCCTTGCCATCAACACCCATATTCCACTGATAAAAAAGGCAGTCCCACAACAGAGATAGTGAGAGGCATTGAAAGATGTGGTAGAGAAGTAGGGTTCAGCATAAGGAAACAGATTCCATATTTGCAAATTATCTAGCCAGGAATCTGGATGCAGATGCAACAAGAAATAAAGCAGCCAAGGTTAAATCCCCTGAGGATTTCAGATGTAATGATATAGTGATGGGAAGAAAAGTCATGCTGGAGATCTCGGACTATGATTAGATTGAAAAGTTGGACGAAACAAGACTAGATTCACCGAGTGGGAACAACAGAGGGGGATTGTGTGATCAATGGCATAACAGCCTGAGAGGTGGGAAAAGGTTCAGGATGGGATAGTGCACCACCAACACCACATTCACAGTCACACAAGATGTCACATAACTTCCTTAGCGCAATTTCAGCCATGTAATGGCAGAAACCAGAATGGAGGTTCATATATGGAGTTGCAGAAAAGATATTCACAGATTTCAAAGGTGACCCTGCATTCCAGAAGATGACAGGAGATATGTATTGAAGCAGCAGTTTGTTAAGGCATTGAGTAGAGTGTTTTTTTTTAAAGAGCAGGGTGATAGATGTTTTGAAATGCAGGGGTCGGTGTGTAAACAGAGGGAACCATTTACAATGTCAGTCAGCATTGGTCAACAAGGGAAATTGGGGATTACGTTTGTGAGAATATGGGCAAGAGAGCAGGAATTGGCTCTCTTGAACAAGCCAAGTTCAGACAAGATCAGGAAAGAGAGGAGAGAAACTGAGCACAGAGGCTCATGTTCAAGGGGAAGGTTGTTTGGCTTAGCTAATAAGAAGCAGCTGATCAGAAAATCTCAATCTTTCACCTGATCTCAATCTTAATGACAAGGTCATCCCCTAGTTCCTCATACTTTTTTTTTTAAAAGGGGAGCTAATGTTATAGAGGTGAGGGGTTTGAACAGAGTAAAACAGTGAAGGCACAATCCTTAATGGCTGCACTCAGTCTTTGCTGCACTCTTTAATAGATCTAAGCAATCTTTCTAGAATCATGTAACAGTAATTGTAGTTGGAATATATAATTCTACATTTTAAAAATGATGTTAGTTTACAGAGAAGATTCACTCTTCCCCAGAGATCAAATGAAATCTTCACACCAGCTTACTGCAATAGGAATCTTATTGCCATGGAAACTTATTTCCCAAGTACTTCTATATAAATTCTGCTGGTTCCAAAAGCAGAAACCCTACTAATGAGCACCCGAGAGATACAAAAATAAATCCTAAAAGCTGGTACAGTAATGGAACATGACTAGACTCTGGAAGCAACAGAAAACCAAAATGCTGCCAAAGTTGCAGCAGTCAATACATTGACTGTGGCATCATACATTGACCAGATATTATGCGGTTTTTATTTTGCTGGAAAGCATCATCTTTGTTCCTCACTTGGACATGGTAGTAGGAGGGGCTCTGCACAAAGTCCATCTACTTACACAAACTCAAGGTGCAAGATATTCAACAATTCAACCAAAACATGAGACATCCCAAGTCCTGTGGCGAAGGGTAAGTGACAACAGAGACAGGTAGTCTTCAGCCATAATCCTGCACAAAGACGGGTGCAGGATGATGGTCGCTCTCCATAGACCAATGCAAACGTGGAGTTTGAGGCCTCTTGAGTCGACAGAGCAGGTCAATTTAGGTTTAGCACTGCTCTTCGCAATCTGCTGAAAGGGAAAAAGCACTCAAAAAACAACCCGCTCTCTCTGTAGCTGGTCAGCCACTCACCGCCACCAACTGTAATGAAGACTACTAGTCTGCACATAAAGCTCGGTTCATGGAATGTCAGAACACTTGCAGACAATGCAGTGCCATAACAGAGTACAGCCCTCATAGCCAAAATGCGGAGGGCAGCACGGTGGCGCAGTGGTTAGCACTGCTGCCTTATGGCACCAAGGTCCCAGGTTCGATCACAGCTCTGGGCACTATCCCTGTGGCGTTTGCACATTCTCTCCCATGTTTGCGTGGGTTTCGCCCCCACAGCCCAAAGATGTGCGGGGTGGGTGAATTGGCCACGCTAAAATGCCCCTTTAATTAGAAAAAATGAATTTTGAAAATGAAAGTAATCCAGATACCCAGGGTAATGATCTGGGGATTCGGTTTGAATCCCACCACAGTAGATGGAATTTAAACTCAAACTACCTGGAATTAAAAGTCTAATGATGACCATGGAACCATTGTCATGAAAATCCAACTGGTTCATTTATGTCCTTTAGGAAATCTGCAATCCCTACCTGGTCTGGCCTGCATGGGACTCCAAACCCACAGCCATGTGATTGACTCTTAAATGCCCTCTGAAATGACCTAGCAAGCCACTCAGTTGTACTGTATTCAACTACGTGGAAAACACGAAAAAGAAATGAAACCAGACAGACCACCCAGCATCGGCCTGGGCACCGGAAACGACAACGGCAAACCCAGCCCGGTCAACCCCTCCTTACTAATATCTGGGGGGTTGTGCCAAAGTTGGGAGAGCTGTCTCACAGACTCATCAAGCAACAGCCTGATGTAATCATACTCACAGAATCAGACCTTACGGACAATGTCCCAGACATCACTCTCATCATTCCTTGGTATGTCCTGTCTCACCGGCAGGACAGATTCAGCAAAGGTGGCGCGGCACAGTGGTATACAGTTGAGAGGGAGTTGCCCTGGGGGTCCTCAACATCGATGTTAGACCTCATGAAGTCACATGGCTTCAGGTCAAACATGGGCAAGGAAACCTCCTGCCTATTATCACGTATCGTCTACCGTCAGCTTATGAATCAGTACTCCAAGTTGAACACCACTTGGAGGAAGCACTGAGGGCGGCAAGGGCACAGAATATACTCTGGGTGGGGGATTTAAATGTCCTTCATCAAGCATGGCTTGGTGGTCACCACCCAGACTTGGAAATATATCATCGTTTCTTAACTGTCGATGGGTCAAGATTCTGCAACTCCCACCCTAACAGCACTGTGGGTGTACCTGCACCCCAGAGACTGCTCAAGAAGGTTTAAGGAAGGATGTTCACGACCATCTTCTCAAGGGCAATTAGGGGTGGGCAACAAATGCTGGTCTAGCCAGCGATGCGCACCTGCAAATGAATGAAAAACATAGGAAAAAGGAATAGGAGGAAGCCATTCACCCCTCAAGCCTTTTCCTGTGATGGAGGTCACGCTCGCCGCAGAATTCAGTTTAGAATAAGGACAAGTATAAGCAGCAGAATTAATACATCAAGTATTTTCATTCAAAGTGGAATTAAAGGTCTTTCAAAAATCACCATTTGCTGCAAGAAACTTTAGCTGACCCCAAGGATCATTAAGCCATTCCATACAAATGTGGGATGAAGAAGATGCTTGAATTGACAGCCCGTAAATTCTTTAAATTACCTTCTGCAATTATAACCAAAACTAGACCATGGGAAGGACATTCTGAGCTGGCAACCAAGAATAAATTAACAAATTCATTCCTTAACTATGTAACTTTTGATACTTAAGATTACACCATTCGGAATAGTGTATCTGAACATCTATATCTAAGAAACTTGACCCATTGAAAATAGACAGGTAGAAAGATGTCTCCAAAAATACCCTGCCCAAACATATATCTTAAGACACTTGACATTCAACAGACACTGAGTTCATTAAAGCACATGTTAATAAGACAACAAACCTGACCATTTGACCACAGGAAATCAGCCAAACATCAAAAGATAAGATAAAGGAAAACCCTACACTAAAAAGGAGAAATCATGTATAAAAAGGAGGGGCATTTTGGTAGAATAGGTATCTCACTCCCTCCTGGAGTGGATCAAAGCTCTGTTCTGCAGCTTACCTTGTCAAACAAAGACCAAGTGGTCTTTGTAAGTATGTTTCTATTAAACTCATTAGAAATGCATTAGAAATTGATACGAGATACTTTAGGATTTTCCATTTTTAGATATATTGTTCTCTTCAGAGAAGTTAGTCTGTTAGCAGATAATAAAGGACTTTATATTTATATATTTTTTCTTTTTTTTAAATTTAAATTTAGAGTACCCAATCCATTTTTTCCAACTAAGGGGCAATTTAGCATGGCCAATCCACCTAAGCTGCACATCTTTGGGTCGTGGGGCCGAAACCCACGCAAACACAGGGAGAATGTACAAACTCCACACGGACAGTGACCCAGAGCCGGGATCGAACCTGGGACCTCGGCACCATGAGGCAGCAGGGCTAACCCACTGTGCCACCATGCTGCCCATATTTATGTGTCTTTAACTCTGCAATTCTGTATGTATCAACTGAGAGCATTGTATAATAAAAATACTATTAGAAGAAATTAAACTGTGTAACCTTACTCTCAATAAGTTTCAGATCCTGGACACTCATTTAGGAAGTCTTAAATGACAAGGATCCACGACCAACAGAGGTAGGGGTTTTTAGTTATGAGTGACCTATCTGAATTTCTTCCACGAGAAAGTAACTGAAATCTTGTTTGGCTGTTTGAGACACAGAAATGCACCTTCCCTTCACGAGAGCTATTCTGAGTCTTAGGCGAGAAACAGATTTTCCTCTTTTGGTGGCTTAACCTAAATAATAGGCCACATTCCACAATTCAATAAGATCATGGTTGATCATCAACCTCAGGGGTTAAAAAACCTGAGTTCTGTGGAACGCAGAAGCATCCAAGGGATCTGCGAGAGGCCCAGGCTAGCACGTGACCGTCAGGTGCGGACAAAACTGCCAAGCAATGCTCAGAACTCAAGTGTAATGCAAAATCAAATGCGCCTCTACGAGCAAAGATTCTCCAAGCTTTGACTACTGATGTTCAGGACCTCTATAGGTGTTTGTTGACCTGACTAAAGACTTTTGACAGGTATGGCTGCCATGAAAAGATGATCAGTGTCATTCACTTGTTTTACCATGGCACAATGGACATCATCAGATACCTTCCCTATCATTATTTGGCATCAAGCAACGTCATATATTGGCTCCAGCTCTGTTTGCCATACACTTCTCAGCGATGTTCCAGTACACATAGTTCTCGGTCATGCTTCAGACACGCACACAAAGTTCTCAACACATTCAATTCAGGACAGACAGCAACTTCTGGATGATTAGATCAACTATCACCTGACAAATCTCAGCATTTGACAGATGCATTCTCAAACTTTGGAAAGTGCATGTAGATAGCCTCAGAACAAAGGTGAAAGTCTACCAGGCAGAGGTTCTTCGATCATTTTGTTATGGGTACAGGATGTGTACAACAAACTGGTGCCACATAAAGCAACTTGAAGCATTCCATCATCAGTGTCAAAGATCCACTGGCAACAAGTGGCAGGACATAATACAGGACATCAAGCTTCACCTGGCATTGAGATCATACACATCACAGCTAGAGTTACCATGGAGGATTTCTGTATTTCAACTGCAATACTCTACAGTCACATGAGCATGGGAAAACACGCCCCGGGACAATCCAAATTTGGATGCAAAGTGCCTTCAGGACAAGCGAATGCAGTGCAAATCTAAATGACACCATCCCTCCAACACGGACTTCATATGCTGTATTCGCAATCAGTTATGCAAACCCACCTTTTGGAAAGTTAATTTCTCTTTTTAGGGCCGTTAACCAGAGGCCCTGGAACTTCACTGCTCTGCCCTGCCCTGCCTTGGACTCTCCTGTGCAACTCTCTACAGCAGATTCTGCCATGAGATCCTGTCTAACAGGTAAACTGCCAAATTGAATCACTGGCCTTCTCTTACTTTTAGGAAAACCAATGATCTTCACATTTCACTTGCCTGGCTTCCCAGCATTGGCAAAATTTAAGCAACTCTGCACCCTGCTTTGGCAGCAAAAGCACAAACATTGATGGCACTTCAGTGAGGCAAAACACTTCTTTGGTCACGTTCCACAAAGTTTTGGGAATCAATCTCAAAGATTTAGTACTTCAAAAAACAGGCTTTGCTAGGGGCACTCTCATCCCATGCAAGAATTATCAAAAATGTCCGATTCCTTCGTGTGACCCCACACCAAAAACAATGTGATTGTCTCTTAACTGCCCTCTGAAATGATGAGCAAGCCATCATTAGTCGCACAATATTACCACTATGCTGCAGTTTCCCCAATTCCAACCTTAACAAACAACTATTTTGAAAAACATTGGCAATTGCCAAAAAAGTGTTCGCAATTTGAACATTTGTTTTCTTTTTTCAAAATGCACTTCATCTGGGCAATTTAAACATGAAAACTTGCATGAAGCTGTACCATCTGAACAACTTGCAGTAATAACTGACTTTCGGAATTAGAAATTGTATTACAGAAGATTGTAGCTGCACAAATTTATTTGTTACTGTCTATTCCACAAACTGCAAAGGAGCAGAAGCACCAGCAGTTTGAACGTTATTAGTACAAGTAGCTCTTCGTGCTACAGAAATGTTTAACTGCAACAAATGGCCCTTCACTAATTAACCTTGAAGGAAAATCATCAGCGGGTCAAAACACTTCTTTGGTCACGTTCCACAAAGATTTGGTAATCAAATTCAAAAGATTTAATACTTCAAAAAACAGGAAGTCTTGATAAAGTGAGTTGCAACTTTGAACCACAATTATACTTTTGATCATACTCAGAATATGCACCAGTCAGCTCCATAGCTCAGTGGTTAGAGCACTGGTTTTGTGACTTAGGCGTCGTGAGTTCAATTCTAGGGAGCGGCACAGTAGCACAGTGGTTAGCACTGTTTCTTCACAGTACCAGGGCACACAGGTTCAATTCCTGGCTTGGGTCACTGTCTGTGCGGTGTCTGCATCTTTTCCCTGTGTCTGCGCGGGTTTCCTCCGGGTGCTCCGGTTTCCTCCCAAGTCCCAAAAGACATGCTTGATGGTGAATTGAACATTCTGAATACTCCCTCTGTGTACGCGAACAGGCACCTGAGTGTGGTGACGAGGGGATTTTCACAGTAACTTTATGGGCAGCACGGTAGCATAGTGGTTAGCACAATTGCGTCACTGCACCAGGGTCCCAGGTTCGATTCCCAGCTTGGGTCACTGCCTGTGCGGAGTCTGCACGTTCTCCCCGTGTGTGCGTTGGTTTTCTCCGGGTGCTTCGGTTTCCTCCAACAGTCAAAAGATGTGCAGGTTGGGTGGATTGGCCATGCTAAATTGCCCTTAGTGTCCAAAATTGCCCTTAGTGTTGGGTGGGGTTGCTGGGTTACAGGAATAGGGTGGAGGTGTGAGTTTGGATAGGGTGCTCTTTCCAAGAGCCAGTGCAGACTCGAAGGACTGAACGGCCTCCTTCTGCACTGTAAATTCTATGATAATATTGAACACTATTTTAACACGGCAGTAAATCTCCCATGGTTGTGTTGATAGTAGGCTGGGGGAACGTACTTTGTTATAACAGGTGCAATTCATGTATGCACGATATATTAAGTACAACTTGGCAAACGTCTAATGCCACAAATACTTATTACTCTTCGGTCTTACTGCTCTCATCAAATCTCAGATCCATTACTGTCATACTCTTATGAGCAGGCAGCTTTCGTTGTTAATTGGAAAAAAAATGAGAACTATAAGCACACACATCATCAGCTGACAGAATGACAGCAGGCACTTTGTATTGAAACTGATATCAGAGAGGCAGAAGCCTTCAATGGAAAGTATTGTTTTGCATTGTAAACACAAATGCTGCCGCACAGGTCAGTTTTATTTTATTTTCTAATTTCTGTCATTATTTCAATTATCGCTTCTCAGCCAGTGAATTCCAAATGGTGAGTGAAAGAATTTATGACATTTCTGGAACTTTTAACAATGCGATTCCAAAACTCAACACTGATTTAATATTGCAATGATTATAGTTCTGGAATTGCAACCATACGGTAACAAGTCTGAATTTCTATATCGCAATTTGTGACAGTCTTACATATCAACTTGTGCAATATATTGGGCGACATGGTGGTTGGTACTGCTGCTTCACAGCACCAAGGACCCTGGTTTAATTCCAGTCTTGGGTCAGTGTGTGCGAAATTTGCACATTCTCCCTGTGTCTGCATGGGTTTCCTCTGGGTTCTCTGGTTTCCTCCAAAAGATGAGGTTAGGTGGAGTGGCCATGTTAAATTGCCCCTTAGTGTCAAGGAATGTGGGGCAGTGGGCCAAGGTAGAGTTCTCTTTCAGAGATTTGGTGCACACTTGATAGTCGAATGACCTCCTTCTGCACTGTTTCTATTTGTGGGGTGGGTCCAGAGAAAATAGCCATGAGGATGGTCAGACTATCACAAATGTTTTTCCAGATAAAGAAAACTGCAGCATTATCCAGTTTGGCATCAACCAAGCTATTATTTACTACGTGGTTCGCTCTTAATGCTCTCTGAATTAGCATTCGATGGTTTTAAATTCTGTAACAGAACGTATGAAATGAAATGAAATGAAATGAAAAAATGAAAATGAAAAATGAAAATCGTTTATTGTCACGAGTAGGCTTCAATGAAGTTACTGTGAAAAGCCCCTAGTCGCCACATTCCGGCGCCTGTCCGGGGAGGCTGATACGGAATCGTACCGTGCTGCTGGCCTGCTTGGTCTGCTTTAAAAGCCAGCGATTTAGCCCAATGAGCTAAATCAGCCCCTTTGTATGCCAGTACAGCAAATAATTAAGGAAGCAAATGGAATGTTGGTCATTCCTCAGACTGAAATCAGGCCCTCCATTGGCAACATCTTCCGCTCTCCAGATTTTGTACTGCCAAATTCCCCCAAACCCTCTGCCTTTCCTCATCCTACACAGCAAAAGGAAGCACCAAAAAAAACACATCGTCGGCTAGGACTTTGGTAACCTCCCAATTGCTGTTTCTCACACTTCCATTCACTCCTCTCCCCCCCAAGTATTCTGCTGTGAGACACCTTGCACACTTTCCCTACCTAAATGATGCTAGAAATGCATGTTGCTGTTTATGAAGTTGACCTGAATGCAAATCAATAATCTGGTTTGTAGTTTAAAGAATAAATGAGCTGACAAACATTTGTAGTAACTTCTGTTGCACTGAATTAATTATCACTCCTTATAGCAAACAAAACCATAAAAATATGCCACCATATTCCTGCTATCACATTAAACACTCATTCTGTCCAGCGGCCCTTTCTGAACCTGTTCTGTGTTCTGAATGAAGCCTTGGTCTTTGCCTGCCTCACTTAGATGTTCCCAAATGACCACGTATGTATCCTTTCGCTTGACAGAAGTCAAGAATTTGGCTTTTCGACTCTAAGTCTGGGACTGTCACTTAAATTGCCAATTAAAACTCGCGATCTTTGGGGTTGGGGTAGAGCCGGGAGTGCAGGAGGCGAAAGAGGCCGGTGTGCTGGCCTTTGCGTCCCTAGTAGCCCGGCGAAGGATTTTGCTACAGTGGAAGGACGCGAGGCCCCCAAGCGTGGAGACCTGGATCAATGACATGGCGGATTTCATCAAGCTTGAGAAGGTTAAATTCGCCCTGAGAGGATCGGTGCAAGGGTTCTTTAAACGGTGGCAACCTTTCCTCGACTTTCTGGCTCAACGATAGGGTACTGGGACAGTAGCAGCAGCAACCCGGGGGGGTTGGGGGGGGGGGGGGGGGGGGGGGGCGTTGATTATGTTAGCTTATTTTATTTAAATTTGATTTATCTAATTTTAATTTATGGTTAAGTTCTCTTGTTTGGGGGGGGGGTGGGGGAATGTGATACATGTGATGTTACGGTATGGGGGGAATTGTGGGTGTTATGGGCTGTTAGTTGCATATTACTGCTTTTTGCTATACTTTTTGTTATATTTTCTGTAAAAAATTCCAATAAAAATTATTTTTTAAAAAAAAATTGCCAATTAAATCGACTACATGTACTAGCTTCCCAAATTCAATGGTTCCTGGCAACTAATCCCTTGTGTTAAGACAATTTAGAGTGGCCAATCTGCCTATCCTGCACATCTTTGGGTCGTAGGGATGAGACCCATGCCAACACAGGGAGAATGTGCAAACTCCACACGGACAGTGACCCTGGAGCCGGGATTGAACCCGGGTCCTTGGTTCCGTGAAGCTGCAGTGTTAACCACCGTGCCACTGTTAATGGTTACATTTGTAGCCACCTGGGGTGGCTACATCCCAATTCCAAAATGGATACTCGCAAAGAGTACAGGGAAAAATGGACAGCACTAGAAAAACAAGAAGGTGCAAGGTTTCCTGTGGATTGGAACTTGCAGAACCAAGACAGAACTGAAACTACAAGCCATTAGCATAGTAATGAGCTATCTCCAGGGACAAAAAGAAACATTGAAACAATCGGTACCAGGACAGACTCCCCGGCACCAGTGGAGGCTAAAACAAAGGCAGGCCAACCTAGAGCCCGCCCAGCGATCGGGAACAACCCCGTCATTGGAGAGAATCGATACAAACGATTGGGACAATCCTAGCTACTATTCTATGCCAGTTCGAAGCCAACTGTATCTGAACCAGACAACGGCCATTGTTCCTCTGAGTGGGCACTCGAAGCTAAGTATAGGCTTTTAGTAGCAGTTGTAGTTTAGTGAGTAGAGTTTGTGCATGAGTAATAATTGACTGTGTGTAAATAAATGTGCATCGATTTCAAACTTACTAACTGGTGTATCGAGTCATTGATCAGTATTCGGTTTTGAACCTTGTGGTGGTATCAGAAAGATACCTGGCGACTCTTGAGCAAAGGTAATTAAGACAGAGCAAATTAAGGGAAAGCATAACGAGCAACAATTTTAACATCAATCATCTGTGGCAAACTGGAAATACCAAAATGTGGAAGTGCTCTCCTCCATTCTGCTGCTTTAGTGCTTCTACATAATTGTTTTTCATGCCAATTTACACAAGGAACCTTAACTGGGGTTAACTGATACTTTTGTTGTTGCAAACAGCATAAAAGTACTTCACATTTAGGCTTAATTTTGTGTATCGTTAAATAAAATGGCATTCGTAATATTCTCATAGATTGTCTTTAAGGCACTGCCAAACACAACGGAGGTAATAAAGGGTTGCAGAATTGTGTACATCCAGTTAACTAAACCTCAGCAATATCAGATATAATTGTTTACGGAAATAATGACAGAATACAACAGCAGTTAAGTTTTTTAAATATTCATTCGCAAACACCATTTCCCATTACTACTACTTTTCGGTTCATGTCTTCAAGTGTTTTCTTGGCTATGTGGTCAAAATTTAAAAAGAAAGCTTGTGCAAAATTGTGCATGCAAAGTTATTTTGTATTTCCAAATTCAATATTTTCTATTAGTTAACACAGGCTATTTGTTGGAACTATATATAAAACAGTCAAATACTTGAGATATGCATATGGACATATCTCAATTGATAATTTGCAGCTAAGGAGGCAAATTCCCCCATCATTATTTATTATTATAAGAAGCTTTCGATATTGTAGTGAGAGAGAACTGTTTGTCAACTTTTAATCTAACTGTCACTCAACGTTAAACTAAAGGTCAACAGCAATCATTATTATCCGCAGTGAAACATGGGACGTGCGAGCACACTTGTCATTTAACTTACCGACTCAGGTGTAACATAAGCAGTTAATCACCAACAACTAATCTCAGATTATTTTATAGAGCAGTAGTGTGCAGTGACAGGTGGGTGTACAAGGAATTAATTCATGGATTAATGGGAAATACTGAAGAAAATCAGGAAAGAGACCTCAGAGCCTCTGAAAACACAATATCTGGCTGCCGTCATGAAAGCATTCTTGCATAAAGAAAAAACATTGGAGATTGAAAGTTATCCTGTTGCCATTAGGAGTATTGCAAGGCCCCATATGTGATATTATGAGCAGGTCCATAATCAATATTCCAGCAAGGTCATAAAAGACTGGGAAATAGTACAACTACAAGAATGCAGGAGAGTCTATAGAATGAAGAGGATAAACGCATATAATTCAAGTGTTTATACACATTTATATTCAAGATTATGGCCTCAAATTACCACTTGGGAGACAATTGGTACAATACACCTAGATTAAGCAGGACACTGTTAGGTTTGACGAAGTAGATTTACATGCGCGTTTCTGCTCAAACTTATTAACCCAGGCCCAACTATAAAATTTCTCACGAATTAGTGCCAGAGTTATAGATTGTAATTTATTATTGACTGGTACAGGGCAGTAGAGCTTCACGATGACAAAATCGAACCATAAAATTGCCTAGACAATTGCTGCAGATGAACAAAGATACAAATCAGTGGTTTCAAATATCCTAATCACAAATTCTATGTACCAAAGTCAGATCAAGTGACTGAATGTGATGTCACTCCCTGACTACCCACCCACCGCAAGGTTAAAACAGAGTGAATGGCTTCAGATTAGAAGCCTCCACTCCCTCCCCGGCCGCAGAATCAGAAGCCTCCTTCACGGGCATCCCACGCCCCGACTGTCCACCCACCAAGGACCTCCTCATCTGGAATTTTTCCAACGGACAATGTGTCTCCTGCAAATGACGACATTAGATTCTGCACAAGCGCATACAGGTATCAACAGCCATCTTGAGTTGGCAGCAAATAGTGCTTGGACTATTTCACATCATTCTACTGCTACCTAGACAGAAACAGTGCTGTAAGGACAGGCCTGTATTTTTATTTTTAACCTGTATAGTCAGCTGGCTGAGAAGCTGAAATGCCAGCTAAAAAGATTTTTAGAAACTAAATATATTAGCTCCCTTTTCCTCAGCATGAATTTATTGATATTTGCGAGCTGATATTGGATTCTTGGTTGATGTCTTTTGCACCTGTTTCTGCATTGTTAATTGACAGATTACCTGCACGGAGGTCTGATGGTGCAGTGGGTAGCATCCCTATGCCTGAGTCACAAGCTTGAGGTTGAAGTCCCACTCCATAACCTGATGGCCAAGGGACGCAATTCCTTCAACAAGTCAATACTTCTGGTCAGTTATGTGATGGAAAAAAATTGGAGCCTCTCCCATCACTATCCATAACTCCAGGCTACAACCTGCATGTAAATGTCCATGTTGCTACAGCAACTGACTCCTTGGGGGGGGCCAGTTGGCTGTTTGGTCAGTGTGGATTAGATTGGTGCCAGCTGCATTGGGTTCAACCCACATGGCAACTGGGGTGGATTCGGGACCTGCCTCCTTGCCTTAGAAGTACTTTTTGGGTCAGGCCCGTCTTCAGGCACAGAACTTACATCAACTGATATTTGAGCCAGATACAATTAAGTGTGTAAAAGGCATCATGTGAAAAATAAAAATATTGCCCATACAACAAACGATGGAGATCAGCCCCATGCAGACATGGGGAGAATGTGCAAACTCCACATGGGAAAAAGATTCATTAGTATCTCAACCAAAAGGCACATGCCTGCACTTTGCAACATACATCACTAAGTAGTGATCAGGAAGGAAAAATCTGCTGAATTTGTTCCTCCCTAACCCAAAGATATAGAGACTGACTGGATTGATGTCCCATGATCTAATTCAACCCTGAAACCTCACTGTTAGATGCAGCAATGCTGCACGGGGCATTGTAATTACTCACTGCCACATCATTATGCACTTGACCAACAAACACTTTCTATATAAATTAACAGGTTGCTTGGCTTCAGTTAGCACATGTTTTCAGAACATTAAAGACAAAGAACATTCTGTTCCTAAGCCTTTACTGCTCAAACTCCAATCTACTCAAAGACATGAACAGTAGGTTTCCTGGGAACTGATCACAGCAATGCAACAGACTTCACTTGAACTTTAGATAAATTTGAGGTGCGACCTTATCATGCCACTTCTTTTCACAAAAATGGTGGCATGCAACACAATTCTTTGATAAATATAGAGTACCCCATTATTTTTTTCCAATTAAGGGACAATGTGGGCAGCACGTTGTCACAGTGGTTAGCACTAATGCCTCACAGCGCCATGGACCAGGTTCAATTCTGGCCTTAGGTAACTGCGTGTATGGTGTTTGTGCTTCTCCCCCTATCTGCGTGGGTTTCCTCTGCGTGCTATGGTTTCCTCCCACAGTCCAAAGATGTGGTTAGGTGGATTGACCATGCTAAATTGCCCCTTAGTCTCCAGGGATGTTTAGGTTAGGTTAAGGGGTTATTCGGATAGGGCAGGGAAGTGGTGCAGTATCGGTGCAGAGTCGATGGGCTGAATGGCCTCCTTCTGCACTGTAGGGATTCTTTGAACTTAGCGTGCCCAATCCACCTACCCTGCACATCTTTTTGGGTTGTGGAGATGAGCCCCACGCAGACATGGGGAAAACGTGCAAACTCCACATGGACAGTGACCTGGGGCTGGGATCGAACTCGGGTCCTTGGTGCCGTGAGGCAGCAGTGCTAACCGCGGCGCCACAGTGCTGCCCTCGTCGATTTTGTTTTTAAAAAAATAACCATCCACAAGTTATTTTTCTGAAGTATTACTGCTCAAATGGCTGCAAGTATGATCTTCTGCTCCCCTCCATGGATGTAAATGCATATTTATTTGTAACTGTTCCCAAACAGGAGAATGGACTATTCCAGTCAATCTAAATGTAAAAGTGCGTAAAATGTTTCCTTCAGGGCAGCACGGTAGTACAGTGGTTAGCAGTTTTGCTTCACCAGGTTAGATTGCCGGCTTGGGTCACCATCTGTGCAGAGTCTGCACGTTCTCCCAGTGTCTGTGTGGGTTTCCTCCGGGAGCTCCCGTTCCTCCCACAAAGTCCCAAAACACGTGCTTGTTCGGTGAATTAGAAATTCTGAATTCTTCCTCAGTGTCCGCAAACAGACACCAGAGTGTGGCAACTAGGGAATTTTCAAAATGCTTCATTGCAGTGTTAATGCAAGTCTACTTGTGACACTAATAAATATTAAATTACTTATAGCTACTTAAGTATGTGAATCCTCCAGTTTTTCTCAATTAATTACTGTTGCTAATCCATTATAAGCCTGCAATTGTTATTTCTCTATGTTTATCAAAAATAAAGCACTGAATGGCAACCAACTCCCATTCTTGATTATTATCTCTAGAAAGTTTGCATCGTATGCGAAACACCCCCACTCCCTCCTAAAGCCAGTCACCACAGGTAGCAACACCCTCCTGATAAACTTGCAGGTTCACATTAAGAACGACCTTCGTCAAGGTAATGGATAGCAGCCAGAATGAATTCAAAACCTCAAGGAGAAAAGCAAATAATACCAGCAAAAACATGAAATAGAAGTTTCTCCTGCCTGGAATGAAACTGTTGCAAAGTTACAATCATCTCGAAAAAAAGAGTGTAATGTAGCATTGTGCATTCACACCACATGGAATGCCAAGTCATCTCAATTGGCAGACTGAAGCTGCCTCTGCTTTGAAAGGCTGACAAAATTAACATGGGAACTCTCAATCAGTTGCACGGGGTCACTACCATCCACAAAAAGCTGGCCAACAATTAATTTTCCTTTAGAGGCCACAAGGAATGTTATTTTAGAAATGAAAAAACTCGCTCAGGTGCAGCACAATTCTCTACTTGTGGGAATGTGAATAAAAAGTAATGGAGAGCATTACTTTGTGTCTGGTCCATAATGAGACCCAGCATGATTCTGAAGATAGGTCTCACACTTAAAACAGTAACTCTGTTTCGGTCTTCACGCTGACTATTTCCAGAATATTCTTCTTTTTTGATGTAAATATCCAGCATCCACAGCACCTAGCTTTTATATTGTGGTGATGTGACCCCTTTGATGGGTGATCCTTCGTGGGCCACATGGCAGTTGCCGCCGTTGGAACCTGAGCACGGAACCCTGGGATGGAGATTGGTTGTTGGGAGTCAGGGTGTTGTTAGGAGTAGACCTGTATGTTGGGCTGTTAAAACCCTCGCGCATGTAGTTGTTCTTGATGAAGAAATCCTTTAATTACTCGCCACATCGAGTCACCTTGAGTTATTAGACTGGTGGGAAAGGCAAACCAGATCAGTCGTTCAAAGTCCACAGTACAGAGTTAGAGGGCGAGGAGAGTGATGACTCGAAGGTACACAATCCGTTAAAGATGCCATTTTTCTGAAAAGTGGAACCATTCAATCCCAAGTGAAGAGTTAGAAAAAGCAGATTTAATTTTTTTAATAAACATTTTATTGAGGTATTTTTGGTGTAGGAACAACAAAATAAACAATATACATGAAACCATAAACATAGTGCAAAAGCCATTTAACTCTCATACAGGTCCCACCCTTATTGACCCCTACTCTAATCTAAACTAGCCCCCCCCGTCTGCTGGTGATTAATTTCCCGCAAAGAAGTCGACAAACGGTTGCCACCTCCGTGTGAACCTTAACGAACTTGATTTTGTCCAAACAGAGAAAGCTAGCAATGTCCGATGGCCAGGACTCCGACTTCGGGGGCTTTGAGTCCCTCCATGCCAATGATATCCATCTCCAGGCTACCAGGGAAGCAAAGGCCAGAATGTCTGCCTCTTTCTCCTCCTGGATTCCCGGGTCTTCCGACACCCTGAAAATCGCCACCTCTGCACTCAGCGCCACCCTTGTTTTTAACGCCGTGGACATGACGTCTGCAAACCCCTGCCAAAATCCCCTAAGCTTTGGACATGTCCAAAACATGTGGACATGGTTCGCCGGTCCTCCCACACATTTCGTGCACCTATCCTCCACCCCAAAGAATCGGCTCATCTGGGCTACTGTCATGTGAGCCCGGTGAACAACCTTAAATTGTATCAAGTTGAGCCTGGCACATGTTGCGGACATGTTGACTCTACTCCACGTGTCTACCCATAAACCATCCTCTATCTCACCTCCCAGTTCCTCCTCCCACCTGCGCTTCAGTTCCTCGGTCTGTGTCTTCTCCGACCCCATAAGCTCCTTATAAATGTCAGAGACGCTCCCTTCTCCTACCCACCCTCTGGAAACTACCCTGTCCTGAACCCCACTTAGCGGTAGGAGCGGGAAGGTCGACACCGGTTTACGAAGGAAGTCCTGCACCTGCAGATATCTGAATACGTTTCCCCTCGCCAACCCAAACCTTTCCTCCAACACCCTCATACTCGGAAAGCTGCCCTCTCCCCCATCTTCTCAATCCCCGCTCTCCGCCATAACCAAAACCCCCGTCCATATTCCCTGGGGCAAACCGGTGATTATCACAAATTGGGGCCCAGACCGATGCTCTCACTGCTCCCACATGCTACCTCCACTGGCTCCAAACTCTCAGGGCCGCCACCACCACTGGACTGGTACAGTACCGTGCTGGCGGGAACGGCAGAGGCGCAGTTACCAACGCCCCCAAACTGGTGCCCTTGCATGAAGCCGCCTCCATACGCAGCCATGCGGACCCCTCCCCCACCAGCCACTTCCTGATCATGGCTATATTAGCCGCTCAGTAATAGTTGCTAAGCCAGCCCTCTCCCCGACTCCACTCAAGCATTACCTTCCTTACTCGCGGGGTCTTGCCCACCCAGACGAAGCCCATGATCACTCTGTTGACCCGCTTAAAAAAGGACCGCAGAATAAAGATGGGGAGACACTGAAATACAAATAGGAATCTAGGGAGGACCGTCACCTTCACCTTTTGCACCCTCCCAGCCAGAGACAACGGAAGCGCGTCCCATCTCCGAAAATGGTCCTTCATTTGGTCCACCAGCCAGGCCATATTCAATTTATGCAGCCGGTCCCATTCCCGCGCCACTTGGATGCCTAGGTACCGAAACCTAAACGGCAGCTCTCCCAGCTACCTCTCCTGTCCTCTCGCCTGGACCACAAACATCTCACTCTTTCCCATATTAAGCTTATGCCCAGAAAACCGACCAACTTCCCCGAGAGCCCTCATGATTTCTTCCATCCCCTCTATTGGGTCCGAAACGTACAGAAGCAGGTCAACCACAGAGCGAAACCGTGCTCCACACCCCCGCAGACCAGTCCTCTCCAGCCCCTCGAGGCTCTCAGAGCAATTGCCAATGGCTCTATAGCCAGTGCAAACAACAGTGGGGAGAGGGGGCATCCCTGTCTCATTCCCAGGTGCAGTCTAAAATAGTTAGATGTTGTCCTATTCATTACTACACTTGCCGCAGGAGCCCGATACAGTAACCTGACCCAGTCAATAAAGCTCTGCCCGAATCCAAACTGTCCCAGTATCTCCCACAGATGGTCCCATTCTACCCGATCAAAAGCCTTTTCTGCATCCACTGCGATCACTACCTCCACCTCCCTACCTTCCGGGGGCATCATGATCACAGTTAACAGACTTCTTACATTGGCCACCAACTGCCTGCCCTTAACATACCCCGCCTGGTCCTCCCAAATAACATCCAGAACACACTCCTCCATCCTGGAGGACAAGATTTTGGCCAGCAACTTGGCATCTACATTCAACAGGGAGATCGACCTGTAGGGCCCACACAGCTCCGGGTTCTTGTCCCGCTTAAGAATCAGCAAAATCGTTGCCTGTGACATCGTCGGGGGCAACATCCCTCTTTCCCTTGCCTCATTGAACATCCTCAACAACACCGGCACCAATATCCCCGAGAAAGTTTTAGAGTGTCTTAGGGCAGCACGGTAGCATAGTGGTTAGCATAATTGCTTCACAGCTCCAGGGTCCCAGGTTCAATTCCTGGCTTGGGCACTGTCTGTGTGGAGTCTGCACGTTCTCCCCGTGTGTGCGTGGGTTTCCTCCAGGTCCTCCGGTTTCTTCCCACAGTTCAAGGATGTGCACGTTAGGTGGATTGGCCATGCTAAATTGGCCTTAGTGTCCAAAATTGACCTTAGTGTTGTGTGGGGTTACTGGGTTATGGGGATAGGGTGGAGGTGTGGGCTCGAGTAGGGTGCTCTTTCCAAGAGCTAGTGCAGATTCGATGGGCCGAATGGCCTCCTTCTGCACTGTAAATTCTATAAAATTCTATAAAACTCCACTGCCTTACCCATCTGCATGGCCTTCAAGCCCTTCACTATTTCTTCCAACCTGATTGGGCCCCCAGCCCTTCTACCCACCTTTGGGAAATTCAGCCCCTCCAAAAAGTGTCTCATCCCCTCCGGCTCCGTAGGGGGTTCCAACCTGTACAGCATGCTGTAGAAATCCCTGAACGCCTTATTCACCCCTACTGAATCACCAACCAGGTTCCCATCTCCGTCCTCTACTTTCCCTATCTCCCTAGCTGTCTCCCTCAGCTGCTGTGCAAGCATTCTACTGACCTTCTCCCCATGTTCATAGATCGCCCCCCCTAGCCTTTCTCAGCTGCTCCACCGCCCTCCCTGTGGTCAGCAAGCTAAACTCTGCCTGTAACTGTCGTTCCCTTAAAAGCCCTGCTTCTGGGGTCTCCGCATACCTTCTATTAATCTGTAGTATCTCCTTTACCAGTCGGTCTGTCTCTGCCCTATCCACCCTCTCCCTATGGGCCCAGATCGAGATCAGCTCCCCCCAGACCACCTCCTTCAGTGCTTCCCACACCACCGCTGCTGAAATTTCCCCCTCGGCTGCCCAAATCTCCATGGATCCACCCCCCACCATCAGCTCCATAAACCCTCTTAGTTCCTTTGCCCTGCCAGTTTTCGAGCTTGACCAGTCCAAGCCAGGGTCCATAACTGTGTTGAGGTCCCCTCCCATGACAAACCTGTGCGAGTCCAGGTCTGGTACCTTCCCAACATCCTCTTTATAAACTCCACATCATCCCAATTTGCCGCATACACATTTACTAATACCACCTGCACCCCCTCTAGCTTCCCACTGACCATAATGTACCAACCTCCCATGTCTGATACCATTCTACCCGCCTCAAACACCACCCCCTCTAGTCTTTGAATCTAGTCCCGAGTGAAAAACCTGACTGACCCAGCCTTTCCTCAGTCTAACCCGGTCCATCACTCTAAGGTGCGTCTCCTGCAACATTACCACATTACCCTAAAATGTGCCAACACACATGCCCTTTTGTCCGGCCCATTTAACCCTCGAACAGGAAAAAGCAGAGTTGATACTACTCTCAGCCTGCAGCCCACACAGTCTGGTGACATGTATGACATCACCCTAAGCTCCAAACATTAAAACTTTGATGAATTGGTAAATTTAATTCAGGATCACTAAAACCCTTGACCTTCCATTATCATGCAAAAGTACAAATTCCACTCTGCTATTAGGGAGCCAGGAGAGACACTCTCCAGCTTTGTAGCCAGACTCAAACAGCTGGCTGATCACTGCGGGTTTGTATCTGTGTTAGGGGACATGTTGAAAGATTCTTTAATTTGTGGGATCAACAACCTCAAAATCGAAAAGATATTGCTTATTGAAAGCAATAGTTCGCTAGAAAAAGCAGTAGAATAGCGACTTGAGTGCACTGAACAAGGCAGTGAGCTGCAAGGCTTGCAGAATGAGATGAACCAGTTATGCGGAAAACAACTGTGATTAGCAACAGCCCGAGTGCATAACAGCAGAGCCTGAGAAAAATTGTTCAGCACCAGATCTGACGCATGCTTTCGGTTTTGTGGCGATCACTCCAAAGAGACGTGCTGGGGCAAGAATTTTATCTGCTTCAGATCCAAGAAAAAGAGACACCTACCAGGTAAATGTAGAACAAAACTAAAAAGATAAAACCCTGTAAATAAGCTGGTGGAAGAACCAAAGGAAGGATCCAAAGCTCACACATTTCATCATGTCCCATTGAGATGGCTGCACCCTGAAAATGGAGGTCGACACTGGCACCGCAGCCAGTTATAGGTGAAAGAACACCTCGGGAAGGAACTGCAACCCTCAGGTCTGAGCCATCCTGAGGCTGTTTTAGTGACATACATTGGAGAGACACAAAAAAATGGTGGGACAACATCTGTGCCTGTATCTTATAGGAACCAGTCAGCTCAGCTACCCATCACGGTGATTGGGACAGAGGCCCAGTCTCATGGGACAGGACTGGCTGAAAATATTGGTATCCAGGATGGGTGATTCCAAGATCTTCTGTGTAAATATTAGGACATATTCCATAAAGAACTGGATCATCATGCCAAGCAGAGATGGCCGTGCCTATCATCCACATCCTGAAACCGGATCAATTACGATTCCGGACCAGACCCCAACAATTGCCAGGATACAGGACAGAAACACTGATATTTTATTAAATATGAGGAAAGAATACTTTGCTCCATTAAGGAAATGGTCTTTTGAAACATACTTTATTACTTTATTACTAACACTGTATTACTAACTTTATCATAAAGACAAAAAGCATTCAATTACCAGTTACACAATGCTCTTCAATATGATGAAACAATCCTGCCCGCTATCTTTATCTCCCCTCAAAACACACCCATCTCATGTCAAAATCCACTTTTAAACACAGTTAGCAGACTCAGGAAATGCTTGCTTTAAAGAGATGTCTTGGATAAACCAGAGGAAGAAATCCTTCAGGAACTAGCTGCAGATTTTTGCCTGAGTCAATCTACTGGTTAATCTGCCAGCTTTCCTGAAACTGTTGTTCTATCCTGTTCACAGGCAAATTAACTCACCAACGTGAGATCAGCTGCTTCTGAACTATCCCCAGTCAAATCTCTAACTGAACTGTGAAAGAGAATGCTCGTCTCTAACCTCACCGTATTGAGCGCACAGCTTCTTTTCTGTTCACATCCCGGTCCAAAACGAAGCTTAAATTCCAGAAACTGCTTCAACCCCTGGCTCCTCCCATTAACTACATCATCTTACAAGTTGAACATCAATGTCTGTAATTATCCACTCCCCAGAGAACCTTCTTAATATCAAAAGTCCATTCATCCAAACTTTTACGAGGCTTTAGTTGCACTGGTCTCCAAAAGGTCTACTGCCTTTTAAAATCAGAATTTTTAAAAACATGACTGCAGCAATCGCATCCTAACCCAAGCTCTTAACCCTTACTGCACCAACTACATATAATACAATTTTTATGAAGTTCCTACATTCATCACAGGCCACACTGAGGATGTGCAAGGATTACAAGATAACAGGAAACAGGAGGGCTCAGCTGGACCATTACCCCAATCAGAGGATAGAGGACCTCTATGGTAAGTTAGCAGGGAGCCTTATATAAACTAAGCTCAAACTTAATCATGCTTATCACCAGCTGGAATTGGAAGGATACTCCAGAAAGTTACATTGAATACCCACAAGTTATATCAAAACACACAATTGCCATTTGGTGTTTCGTCAGCCTACACTATTTTTCAGCACACTAGAGAGCCTGTAACAAGGAATCCCGAAAATGGTGATATACTTAGATGATATCCAAGTTACAGATGTGTCTCCAGAAGAGCATGGGGCACACCTGAAGGAGCTTTTTAGGAGGTTTAAAGAGACTGGCATGCATTTAAAACACATTAAATATATATGTTTCAAGCTGATGAGGTTAGGTATCTCAGGTTCAAAGTGGATGCAAAGGGATTGCATCCCCTCGAAGACAAGGTGAAAACTATTAAGGGAGTGCATGCCCCAAGAATGCAACAGAACTGAATTCCGTACGGGCTAATTATGTTTGTTTCAAGGAATTTGTCAGACGCTGATCTTGCCGACAAAGAAAGACTAGTCATTTCTGGAATGAAGAAAGTTCACCAACACATCTGTAGATGACACCTAACCATTGCGTCAAACCATAATTCATTGTTGGGGCTTTTCCAGGACAATAAGCCAGGGCTCCCTATTACCTTGGGTGTGGTACAGAGGTGGGCCTTGCTGTTGGCAGCATACAGTTATACTTTCCAGCAGATGTCGGGAACACAGATCTCAAATGCAGATGCACTTTGCTGCATCCCACTGCCACAGATCATACTGTCGCCACTTGTTCTGCAGGGGGTAATACTGGCTTATACCTTTTGGACACAATGCCCGTCTCAGTAGCCCAAGTTAAGTTGCGTTCAGATTGGGACCCATTGTTCTTGGAGATCAAAAAACTAATGCGGACAGGGTGGAACTTCAACAAGGCAGCAAATGAAGGGATGAGATAACTTGCAAAGACAGATGTTATTGTGTGGGGCCCATGTCATCGTTGCTACCCCAGAGTGGTGGCCACTGTACCAAGAGTTACATGATGCTCATTCTGGCCAGAGCAGTATGAAAGCACTGGCCAGAAGCCATGTTTGGTGACCTGGAATTGACAAAGAAATTGAACAAATCATTGGGTTGAGAGAGAATTATCAGATCCATCAAGCATTACCACCATGAGCAAACATGCACCCTTCAGAGTGGCTGGGCCATCCATGGTTGCGGCTTCACATAGATTTTGCTGGGCCTTTTACAGGGCACATGTTTTTAACCCTAGTAGATGCCCATTCCAAGTGGCTGGATGTTCAACTCATTAGATCCACCACAACTACATTACTATTTGCAAACCGAGACAGATCTTTGCGATCCAAGGTCTTCCCAAAGTGCTGCTATTAGACAATGGAACGGCATTCATGGCTGACAAATTTCATACCTTTGTCAAGTCTCATTGCATGTGTCATGTTAGGTTAAACCCCCCTCCCCCACCCCACCATCATGCACGAATGGATTGGTAGGGCAACCTGTGCAACTTCAAGACTTCCATCAAGTAGGTTCGCAGGCCATTGCTATTGGCAAATCTTTTGTCATCTGACAGCACCACATGCCACCACCTGCAGAATTGCTGAACGGCAGCCACTTGCGACCCATTTAGACTTAAACTGAGAGGGAAGGGTGTAAATTGGGCAAACCTCTCAAAAGGGTATTCTGACTCTCAGAAAAGGGACAGACCATTTAATGATGACAACCTCGTTTTAGCAACAAATGTTGGTGGTGATCTGCCTGGGTGCGAGGGAGAGTTGTGGAGAAGGCAGAGCCAGTCTCATGTGTGGTGGGGGCACAGGAGATTGAGTAGAGAAGCATGGCAACCACTTCCCAAGAATAGAGCAAACTTCAGGAGACCAGCAATTGCATTCCGTATCACGTTCATATATATCAATCGCTGAACCAGAAATTTCTACACCCTGGTGGAGCCAAGGCAGCCTCTGGCTTTGGTGGCTGAGGCAGAAGGCGCCAGCAAATGCTTAGCTCCAGAGGTGGTCAGCATATCCGCTACATCAAGGGAACCCATGCCATTGGCTAAAGAACCCCTGACAAGAGTTGTGGTGCTCCACAAAGATCTAGAAGTCTCCAGACAGGCATTATGAACTATCTTTCCCTGGTGTCCCTTCTGTAATATTGCTGTTTGTCTGCCTAGTGTTTTTGTTTCATCATCGGTGGTCTCAGGAGCTGGGGCAGTGTGGTGATGAGGCCCCTTTGAGATGATCCTTCACGGGCCACATGGCAATTGGAGCCATTGGAGTGTAAGCACATAACCCAGGGCTGGAGGTTGATAGTTGGAGCCAGGGTGTTATCCAGAGTAGACCTAAATAGTTGTGCTGTTAAAGCGCTTAGTGTATATACCTGTGTTTTTTCTAAATATATCCTTTAATTTATTACTTGCCACATCAGTTGCCTTGGGTTATTACATATATATTGAATTGCTTTTCATTCTTTTTTCCCCAATTAAGGGGCAATTTACTGTGGCCAATCCACCTAACCTGCACATCACTGGGTTATGGGGTGAAACCCATGCAGACACTGGGAAAATGCGCAAACTCCACATGGACAGTGGACGATGTTTTACCAATTTCCATCAGTCAAACCACTTTGTGGCAATATATTCATATATATATATATCATAGTTACTAACCTGAATAAAGCATATGAATGGTGTAATTTTCTGCATTCACACTATAAATGAAGAGTCCTAAATTCTTGATCGCCGTCATTAATCAACTCAACTGTCTTTAAGTGTTAGATCACGACATACATGACATTTTAAAGATTTTACTCAAGTGCAATTCAAGGTTTTGAAACATTATGCCCTCTGAGCTGCAGAACATAATTTTAACTGAATTACTACCAAAACAAGAGACTGAAGATTCAATAGCATTTGAACAGAATGGCCATTATAAAAAAGTAAAATTAAACACGGCTGCGTGTGGAACTGGTATCCTTACAAAAAGGCAGGCAATCTTGCATATTAACCTGAATGATGATGGTGGTTCATGGACAATAATAAGGACTTACCTTCACTATTTCTCTCCCCCAGCTTCCTATCTAAATGACTTATTATCCTCGATGATGGAACTTCCAGTGGTGGCCATGATGCGAGTGGTCGCACATTTGGTGACTCTCGCTCGTGGTGGACTTTTTGGACCTTTTCCCCAGCTAACGGTGGAGCTGAGTGATTGTAAAAGGTGCAGGAGGGGTGGAAGAAGAGAGTATCCCACCGTTGTGTGGATTTGTGGACCAGAAGTGGTCGAAAAAGGAGGGAACAATTGTTGAAAGCTGGTGTGGAGCCTGCGGCACAGGGAAGATGGCGGAGAGTCAGGATTAGAGCCTGCGTGCCTAATGGTCGACGGATCAGCTAGTGAACTTTCTCCACAAGAAATTTGCCTAGCAGAGGAAGGAGAACTTCGGAGGATCTGACCAGGGTGGTGGATCAAATAAAGGCAGGGATCGACCACATAGAGATGAGGTTAGAGGCCCAAGGCCAGGCGATCCAGAAGGTGGAGGAGGCGGTGGGGGAACACCAGGAGCAGCTTGCCTTGATGGCTGCAGAGATTGAGTTGATGAGTGATCAACAAAGGAGGCTGCAGGAGAAGATGAAGGAGCTGGAGAATAGATCGCGTAGGCGGAATGTTAGGATCGTAGGCCTGCCGGGGGGGCAGCGAGTGAGCGGACGCCGGCACATATGCTCGAGAAGCTGCTGGGTGAAGGGGCATTTGCGTGGCCCCTGGAGGTGAACCGGGCGCACAGGGGACACGCAAATGAGGAAGCCAAAAGGGAACAATCGCCCGAGGGCGATGGCGGTGTGGCAGCTCCGGTTCCTGGATAAGGAACAGATTTTGAGGTGGGCCAGGGAAACAAGGCGCTGTACTTGGGAAGGCTGCGAGCTGCCCGTCTATCAGGACTTGGGTGCAGAGCTGGCCAAAAGTGAGCGAGCTTCAATAAGGTGAAAATGGTCCTCTTTAAGAAGGAGGTGAAGTTCGGCATGTTATACCCAGCACGTTTGTGGGCAACGTATGAAAGCCGGGAACTCTATTTTGGGTCGTCAGAGGAGGCGATGGAATTGTTAGAGACAATGGAATGGCAGGAGAAGGAGGACATTGAACTCTGGGGGTCATGTTCCTATTTTGCATTTTGGTTTTCTTCTGGTTTGTATGAACAATTTTTGCACAGTATTTGGGGCCGTTGCTCTATTTAAGGTTCATTTCGTTCTTTTTTTAAATTTAGAGTACCCAATTCATTTTTTCCAATTAAGGGGCAATTTAGCTTCGCCAATCCACCTAGCTTGCACATTTTTGGGTTGTGGGGACGAAACCCACGCAAACACGGGGAGAATGTGCAAACTCCACACGGACAGTGACCCAGAGCCGGGATCGAACCTGGGACCACAGCGCCGTGAAGCCACAGTGCTAACTCACTGCACCACCGTGCTGCTCTTTGTTTCTTTGTTGATGGGGGATGGTGGGTTGCTCTTTTCTTTGTGTTTGGTGGGGATTGGAAAGTTTAGACTGGGAGAGTGATTGAGCAGGGAGATGGGGGAGAATCAGTGTGGGGGGGGTAGGATGCTAGGTGCCATGGCCGGGGGGCTACCAGGCTAGCTGGACGGGCTAGCGCACGGAAGCGCAGTGGAGGGTCGGCAGGTGGCAAGTGTGTTGATGGTGGTTGGACGTTGGGCCCCTGAACTAAAGGGATTTATGGAACAGATGGGTAGGGAGGTGGATCCGTGGAGGTTTGGACTGCCAAGAGTGAAAGAGTACTCATTTTTTTCCCCATTTACACAAAATGCATTCCCAAATTGACTTTGTCGTTATGGATAGGACATTGTTGGCGGGGGTGGTGGACGTTGAGTACCGGCGATAGTAGTAACGGATCATGCCCCTCATTGGATGGATCCACGGGTGAGCAAGCGGGGGAGATTGGGAAAGTGAAGGACAGAGGGGGGAACACGATCCTGGAGCCGGTGTGGGTGAACAGGGTGTTTTGGGATTTTTGCAGCAAGTTATATGAGTCGGAACCCCCAGTCAAGGTGGAGGGGGTGAGGCAGTTTTTGGAGGGATTGGAATTTCCAAGACTGGAAGAAGAGCTGGTGGAGGACCTAGGGGCCCCAATTGGGCTGGTTGACATGGTGGAGGGACTGGAGGAGATGCAGTCGGGCAAGGCCCTGGGGCTGAACAGGTACCCAGTGGAGTTTCACAAAAGGTTAAGTTTCACAAAAGGTTATCAGGAGTGCTGGGGCCCCTGCTGGTAGGGCCCCTGCTGGTAAGGCCCCCCCCCCCCCCCAACCAACCAACCAACGATGTCACAGGCCTCGATCTCTCTCATCCTAAAGCAGGACAAAGACCCAAAACAATGCGGGTCACACAGGTCAATCTCCCTCCTAAATGTAGATGCCAAGCTACTGGCCAAGATCTTGGCCTCAAGAATAGAGGATTGTGTGCCGGGGTGATAGGGAAGGACCAGATGGGGTTTGTGAAGGGGAGGCATTTGGCTGCAAACATTACAAGGCTGCTAAATGTGATTATGATGCTCTCCGAGGAAAGGGAGGTGGAAGTGGTGGTTGCCATGGATGCAAAGAAGGCCTTTGACCGGGTGGAGTGAGAATACTTATGGGAGGTCCTGGGGCGGTTTGGGTTTGGGCAGTTTGGGTTTGGGCAGGGTTTTGTGGGACTGGGTCCGGTTGTTGTACAAGGCACCGGTGGCGAGTGTGCGGACGAACGGAGTGAGCTTAGATTAGTTTAGGCTGCACCGAGGGACGAGGCAGGGATGTTTACTCTCCACTGCTGTCTCACGGCGCCGAGGTCCCAGGTTCGATCCCAGCTCTGGGTCACTGTCCGTGTGGAGTTTGCACATTCTCCCAGTGTTTGCGTGGGTTTCGCCCCCACATCGCAAAGATGTGCAGGGTAGGTGGATTGGACACACTAAATTGCGCCATTGTGCCTTAATTGGAGAAAATAAGTTGGGTACTCTAAATTTAGAAAATAAAATAAAAGGGATGTCCACTCTCCACACTGTTGTTTGCCTTGACCACAGAGTGTCAAAGGACCGGTTTTCGGGGTACAAATTGAATATGGGTAAAAGTGCAGTCTTTGCAATTCAGGCGCGGGGGCAAGAGAGGAGGGGGCGCCATTCAAGGTGGTGGGAGGAAGCTTTCGGTATTTGGGTATCCGGGTGGCGTGGAATGGGAACAGCTACACAAGCTGAATTTGGCTTGGTTGGTGAAGCAGATGAGGGGGGACGACAGAAGATGGGATATGCCCCCATTGTCACTGGCCTGGAGGGTGCAGACGCTCAAGTTGAATGTTCTCCCAAAGTTTTGTTTGTATTTCAGTGCCTGTCAATTATATCCACAAGGCTTTCTTTAAGAGGGTGAATGCAGTGATCTCTGGGTTTATGTGGGCGGGTAAGACACCGCGGGCGAAGAAGGCGCTGCTGATTGCTTCTCGGCCTTCAGGCTAAGATGAGCACGAGGTAAGGTGTAATTCCTGGATCTGGTGTGTCTCTCTTGTGGTGACCATGAATTGAATTCAATTTGAATTAATTTTTTGGAGCAGGCAAGGAGCTAGATTAGGGATTTGCCCCGTCCACATTCTGAGCTGTAGCTTTGTAACTCTGATAAAGTAATCTTTAAAAAGGCGCCGCTCCTGGAACGGGGTCGAGGGGATGGGGGCTGGCCCTCCTGAATTTCAGGAACGACTACTGGGTGGCGAACATGGCAATGGTTAGGAAGTGGGTGGTGGGGAAGGGTTGGTGTGGGAGCGGGTGGAGGCGGCCTCATGTAGGGGCACAAGTTTATGGGGCACTGGTAACGGCAGCTCTGCCGTTCTCGCCGCCTCGTTACCCAACAAGCCCGGTGGCAGTGGCTGCTTTGAGGGTGTGGGGATAGTGGCGGAAGCACATGAGAGTGGAGCGGATGTGTATAGCCTGGAAAATACTATGTCCCATACACTTTAACAGCGCTTTTAAAATTCAAAAACTGTCTAGCCTTTGGTCTTCTATTAGCCACAACCATTCTGCAGCTGCTCATTTGTTCAACCACATTCACCTTGGATGCCCCAATCCCCAGTAAAATCATTGCATTGGTCAATCCCCTAGTCTGGCCATCGTTTTGTTCCCTCAAGTCCAAAGGACAGATTTGAATGGATATAGCGGGCAACTGGTCTAGTCAATCACTGCCAGATCTAGATGAACTGCACAAAGCGCTGCCAGATCCTTTTCTCATCTGCCAGAACTTCTCACTATTCCAGGATCATCTTGCAATGCGAAGATAACCCCTTCTGCTGTCTCCTCAAACTTCAATTACAACAAGACAACATCTCATGGACACTTTTGTCATTAAGATAGAGATCATCCAATCAACTGCCTCGGCATTTCCTCCCTTCCACTCGTCCAGTGGGTCACATTCCTCTAATGATCCCCTTCTGCCTGAGCAGGTCAATCAAGCAGGTTGCATTGTCCTGGATGGAGTCAAGCTTTTTGAGAATTGTTGGAGATGCACTCATCCAGGCAAGGGGACAGTATTCCATCACACTCATGATGTGCCTTATCGATGGACGACAGGCTTCAGAGAATTAAGTAGCGAGCCACTTGCCGGTACATTCCCAGCCTCTGACCTGCTTGCATAGCCGCAGTATTTATAGGCTGGTCTAGTTCAGTTTCTGGTCAATGGCAACCTCCAGCATGTTGATTCAGTGATGGTCATGATATTGAATGTCAAGGGGCATCGGTTGGATTCTAGGTTAGTGGAAATGATCACTGCCTGGAACTTGCACAAATATTTCTTGCCACTTATCAGCCCAAGCCTGCACGTTGTCCAGGTCATGGTTGCATTTGGACATGGACTGCTTCAGCATTCGAATTATGAATGATGCTGAACATTGTGCAATCATCAGTGAATGTCCCTGCTTCTGATCTTATGATGGAAGTAACTTAACAAAACAGCTGAAGATGGTTGGGCCAAGGGTACTACCCTGAGGAATTCCTATGGTGATTTCCTCGGACTGAGATGATTAACCTCTAACAATCAGATCCTTTGTGTTCGGTATGACACCAACCAGTGAAGTTTTCCCCTGAATTTCCAGTTTTGTTCAAACTCCGACCTACATTTGTTCCTGGTTAAACAATGCCTCCATTTTAAGATTCCTATCCTCATTTACAAATCACTCTTATGATCTCGCCCTCCCCAGCTTGGAACCTTTTTCAACCCCACACTGCTCTGCACTCAGCTAATGCTAGCTTCTTGAGCATCCCTGATTTTCACTGCTCTGTCGTAAATGAATGTGCCTTCAGTTACCTAAGCTCCAAGGGCTGGAATTCCCCAAATCTCACCTCGTCTTTGCCTTACTTTCCCTCCCAAGATGCTCCTTTAAAATCTGCCTTTTTGGCCAAGCTTTTGGTCTGTTCATATGTCCTCTTGAGGCAAGTTGTCAAATTTACATTATAGTACATATGGATGCACCTCGAGATACAGCCCAGAATTCACTGGCTATTGTGTTCCACCTTTCCCGCTGGCAGCACACACCCGCTTGCAGGTTTACCGGCTACTTGAGGTGGCTTCAGTGGGAAATCCCATTGACAAACAGCGGAAGTACAGATTCCCGCTGCCAGCGAATGGTACGCTGCCGAGAAACACGCGGCTGCCGAACCGGAGAATCCAGTCTATTGTATTACATCAAAAGTGTTTCATGCATGCAAGTACTTGTTGCTTTCATTCATTAAAATTCTGGTTATGCGGGCAGCACGGTGGCACAGTGGTTAGCATTGCTGCCTACGGCGCTGAGGAGCCGGGTTCGAATCCCGGTTCTGGGTCACTGTCCGTGAGGAGTTTGCACATTCTCCCCGTGTCTGCGTAGGTTTCACCCCCACAACCCAAAAGATGTGCAGGATAGGTGGATTGGCCACGCTAAATTGCCCCTTAATTGGAAAAAATAATTGGGTACTCTAAATTTAAAAAAAATAAATTCTGGTTATGCAAACAGTTGACTGTAACTACATTGTACTTATTCGAAGCATCCTCTGGAAAAATAAAAAGCCAAGCACTTATAATCCCCATGGCATCGGGGATTTAAAAAAAATGACAACAGCTTTGAACACTAATAATCAGCATTTACTCAAGCAAATTTTTGGAAGTTGGTTCATTTCATTTCCCTCCTCCACCGCACAACTTAATTATCAGTTGCAACACAGCTGGATATGTACAACTAGCCCTCAAACTACTTCCCAAAGCCTCTTATTGTACTACTTCTGATGTCATGGGTGCTGTTTACCTGCAACTCCAAGTGGCCTGATGTTCTTGTCTTCACTGTAAAATACAAACTTCAGCAACAGGATTTACAGAATTGCCTTTGGCAAACATATACAGCAAACACCAGATATGTGCACATTGTCCACACAACGTTGGACTGCCTTTAAAGATAACGTTCCAGTCGTGTTAGGTCACATCAGTAACGATGGAGAAACTGAAAGCACAGGTCCTTAATTGCCAGCTCTACTTCTTTGAACAAATTAGGGAGATTCGGCACAATGAGAACACCACATGCTCCTGTGCAGTCATGAGATATTAAAGGGATTGTATGATAGCATCCTCAATCATTTATGGTTCTGGGTGAAGCACCTGACATCAACTCAGTGCTTCCCCTGAGCTGCACTGTTGAGGTCAAACTCAAAGCCCACATTACATGGCTAAGTTTACTGCCAATGTCTTCAACAGTGTTATATTTAATGCAATTCCATATCAACATTTCCAGTTCATCAAAACATAAGAACATAAGAACTAGGAGCCAGAGTAGGCCATCTGGCCCCTCGAGCCTGCTCCGCCATTTAATAAGATCGTGGCTGATCTTTTTGTAGACTCAGCTCCCCTACCCTTACACACAACGATATATGGAGATTACATTGGCAGAGAAGAAATGTCTCCACAAAGGGCAATACAGCATTTATTAATAGAAGTTTTTTTTAAAATAGAATGTTTTAAAAACTGTTTTGCCAGCAATCACATTACAGTAATAAGTTAGTGACAAGAGTGGACAAGTTTTCATTATGATCCACATTATTAAGTCAAAAATATTAAGCTCACGGCGGTTGCTAACCAACCAGCAGAAATATTTATAACAAATTCCATAATAAGGAATCTTTTCAATGGGTAAGTCAGCAATGCTTTCTGAAATATTTGCGCAATGAATCAATCAATCCACATTTAGGTTTGGTTCTTCAATTGAACCAGACTATCAAATGCATTGATTATTACATTTGAGTCACTAAAAACTTCAAATTCTAAAGTCCATAACAATGCACATACTAGTAATTTGTATATCAGGGTTGGCTTAGCTCACTTGGCTGGACAGCTGGTGTGTGACCCAGAGAAAGGTCAGCAGCGCGGGTTCAATTCCCATCCCGCCTTCTCAACCTTGCCCCTCACCCGAGATGTGTGATCCTGGGGTCACCACCAGTCAGCTCTCTCCCTCCAAGGGGAAAGCAGCCTATGACCTTTACATTGAAAAACTGGGAGAAAAGTACAGATTCAATTTTTAAGCCTCTTGAAGAGTGCAATTTCTGTGTATCTTCATGAGTACGATTAAAGTTGGAGAAAAGCAGAAGTTATTACTAATTCTGTGATGTTAGCACTCAAATCATCACAATATGCTTGGGACAACAGACCCCACGGTGTCTACACAAGCATGAACAGTAGCACCTAATTTAAATTTTGATAAGAATTCCTTAAAATATTCAGTTACCCCCAAGTAAGCATTGTACCATAATTCATGTACAATAAGCATAACTGAATTGAACAATGTATTTATGGCAATAGAATCACAACAGTTCCATGAGCAAAAGATACTCAAGACTAATGAAATTCAACCTCAAAACTCCATTTTGAAGAATAATTAGTGTAGATTTGAACCCCAGTATGCCCTGAATTAGTGACACTTAAGTGGGATAGTGTGTGAAAGCCCGCAAAAGACTCCTCCATTCTCCATAGCGCTTCTGAAGATTGCTTACTTGACTAGGTACCATGGTAGATTGGTACAAAAGGTGAAGTCACATGGGGTGAGAGAAGAGCAAGTTGGATTTAGAACTAGCTTGGACACAGAAGACAGAGGGTAGCAGTAGAAGGGTGCTTTTCTGAATGGAAGGCTGTGACTAGCGGTGTTCCACAAGGATCAGTTCTGGGACCTTTGTTGTTCGTAATGTATAGAAATTATTTTGAACAAAATGTAGCTGGTATGATTAGGAAGTTGGCAGATGACACTAAAATTGGTGGAGTTGCAGATAGTGAAGAGGGTTGTCAGAGGATACAGCAGAATATGTATCCTGAGAAATGGCAGATGGAGCTTAATCCGGATAAGTGTGAGGTGACGCACTTTGGAATGGTACACTAAATGGGAGAACTTTTGCGAGTATTGACAGGCAGAGCGATCTGAGCGTGCATGCCCATCGATCACTCAAAGTGGCAACGCATGTGGATAAGGTGGTCAAGAAGATACATGGCATGCTGGCTTTCATCGGTCAGGACATTGATTATAAAAATTGTCAAGTTATGTTGCAGCTGTACAGAACCTTAGTTAGGCCTAATTTGGAATAGCGTGTATAATTCTGGTTGCCACACTACCAGAAGGATGTGGATGCTTTGGAGAGGGTACAGAAGCAGTTTACTCGGATATTGCCTGGTATGGAGGGCATTAGCTATAAGGAGAGGTTAGATAAACCCGGTCTGTTCTCACTGGAACGACGGAGGTTGAGAGGCGACCTAATAGAGGTCTACAAGATTATGTGTGGCATGGGCAGAGTGGATAGTCAGATGCTCTTTCCTCGGGTAGGAGAGTCAGGTACTAGGGGTCATAGCTTTAAAGTGTGTGGGGAAAAGTTTAGAACAGATGTCCGAGGCACGTTTCCTTTACACAGACGGTGGTCAATATTTGCAACCCGCTGCCTGGGGATGTGGTGGGAGCAGGTACGATAGCGGCATTTAAGGGGCATCTAGACAAATATATGAATTGGGTGGGAATGGAAGGATGCACAAAGAACAAAGAAAAGTACAACACAGGAACAGGTCTTTCGGCTCTCCAAGCCTGCGCCAACCATGCTGCCCATCTAAACTAAAATCTTCTACACTTCCGGGGTCCGTATCTCTCTAAAGAACAGAGAAACAAATTCCAACATCTGCCATGGCAGGATTCGAACCCAGGTCCCCAGAGCATGACTCTGGGTCTCTGGATTACTAGTCCGGAAACAACACAGCTATGCCACCATCTATCCTTTTGGTACGGACTCCATAAGTGCAGACGGTTTTAGTTTAGGCAGGTACTATGGTCGGCTCAGGCTTAGAGGGCCGAAGGACCTGTTCTTCGTTCTATGAACAGGAGATTTAAAGTGCTGGAGTTCAGCAAGGACCCAGGATGGTTGCTGAAATTCTGCCCTCATGAGAAAGAAGGAAAAACACTATGCAACAGAATCTCAACTTCATGATTCCCAAACAAACATACATTTCATTTCTGTTCAGTTGAATTATACAATTTAAGAACTTCCAGAAAATAAGTCAAAATATAAAAATATTCCTCTGAAACAGCTGAATTAATTGAAGCATTTTTCCGAGTGCAAATTACATAAAAACATGAGAAATTGAATAAGAGAAAACCATATGGTCTATTGAGCTTGCTTCGGCATGGAATATCATCATGGCTGCTCTTGGGCTTCAAATCTACTTTCCCATCCATCCCCTGTATCCCTCAATTGCCTGTCTGTCTATTTCAGCCTGAAATATATCCAATGATGGCTCAAACACAAAATCTGGGGGGGAGAATTCCAAACAGTCACAACCCTTGAGTGAAGAAACCTTTCTTCATCTCGGTCCCAAATGATCGGCTCCTTATCCTTAAACTGTGTTCTAGAATCCCCAGCCAGGGCAAACTGCCTATCAATATCCACTCTGTCACTCCTCTTCAGAATACTGAATGCTTCAGTGGAATCACCCCTCATTCTTGTAAACTCATTAGTCTAGGGTGGTCTCACCAAGGCCCCATACAATTATAGCAGCACTTGTTTATTCTTGCACTCCAATCCCTTTGCAATAAAGACCAACAAACCATTGGCTGTCTTAATGCCTTGCTATACCTACATGTTGTTTTCATTCTACAAGTACACCCAAGTCTTGCCAAACATCGACATTTAGAAGTTTCACGCCTTTCAAAAAAAATATTCTGCTTTTCTATTATGACCAAAGTGAAAAACTTCACACTTCCCCACATTATATGCCATCCCCTACTTCTTGCCCAGTTAACCGTCGATATTTCTTTGCAGCTTTTTTGTGTCCTCCTCACACCTTGCAATCGCACCAGTCTTTGTATTGTCAGAAGATGTGGAGGTTAGGTGGATTGGCCATGCTAAATTGCCCCGTAGTGTCCAAAAAGGTTGGGTGGGGTTACTGGGTTACAGGGATAGGGTGGAAGTGTGGGGCTTAGGTAGGATGCTCTTTCCAAGAGTCGGTGCAGACTCGATGACCCGAATGGCCTCCTTCTGCACTGTAAATTCTATGATTCCATGATTCTATGAAAACCTAGCAACTCTCTGTCTCTTTGTCGAAGTCATTAATGTAGACTATAATAGCTCAGGTCGCAGCATTGATCCTTGCAGTGCTCCACGAGTCTCAGCTTGCCAACTTGCAAATGTTCCATTTATCCCTACTGTCTGCTTTCTGTCCATTAACCAATCCTGTACCTATGCTAATAAATCACCACCAAATCAGTGAGTTCTTATTTTGCATCTTGGCCTTTTGTGTGGCACCTTATTAAATGTCTTTTGGAAATCTAAGCATACGCATGAACTGGCTCCCTTAAATCTGCCCCAATAGTTACATCCTCAACAAAATCTCAATATATTTGTCCAACAGAACTTGCATTCCTGGCGACTTGCTCGATCTATACCTTTTCAGTGCTTTGTTCAGACTTATTTAATAATAGATTCCTGCCGTGATGACTGATCACTAGCTTTCGGAGCACTGCTCCTTCCTCACCTAAGGAAGGAGCAGTGCTCTGAAAGCTAGTGTTTGAAACAAACCTGTTGGACTTTAACCTGGTGTTGTAAGACTTCTTACTGTCCTTCCTTGAATAGCAATGCTACATTTGCTACATTCACTCTACGGGGACCATTCCAGAATCGGGGGAACTTTGGAAAATCATAGACAGCACATCTTGACAACTCTGGGATGTAGGCCGTTAGGTCCTGGGCTTTTGCTGGATTTATATTTCTCCAGTACTTTTTCTCTGCTGATATTAATTGTGATAATAGTTGCTTGGTAGCACAGGACTGTTTCTTTAAATCATTTCCATTGTTTATTGAAAAAAATGAAATGTTGATAACGCTTTTCATCTTGCACTCATCAGGACAGATGCAAGAAAGCAAACATTTTAAATTAGCAACAATTAATAATGCATGAGGAAAGGGTCCTGTTTGGTTGACAATTCCACTGTGACTAGTCAAGACATTGCCATGGAGAATGCATCAGGGAATTATTGCCCCCATGCTTTTGTGTTCAGTTCAAAAAAAGGCACAATGCCTGGACATGCTCTGTCCACTTGTAGGGGATATAACTATAATGACAAATTCCTCATTTTAATTAGGCCTTGGGTTATTAGCTCCACCCCCCAAACACCACCAGCAATCTGGTATAATAGCAGTTTTACTCCTATTCTTTGCAACATTACAAGCATCTCCTTTCAACATACTATAGTTAACTTCCTCAGTTAGCCACAGATGGTTGTTTCTCACTCCGTTTTTGCTTTCAATTGAATTTTTTTTGTTGAACATTTTGAACAGTTTCTTTAAATCATTCCCATTGTTTATTTACTGCCATGTCTTTTCGTCTATTCTCCCTCCATACCTGCAGAATTGACTTTGTTGAAATTCAAGATTCTTGTCTGTGATTGGAACATGTAGCTTTAAATTTAATGTGGAATTCAACTGTATTATGATCCCAGTGGATCTCTTCTGATGACATTACTAATTAACCCTGCCTTACTACACAATACTAGATCAAAAACAGTTTCATCCCACAATATACTGTTCCAGGAAACGGTTACAAAAGCTTTCTACAAACTCTTCTGTACCACCTTTGTTGATTTAATTGGTCCAATCTACATGATTAAAGTCACCCGCAAGTTTGCCTTGCCCGTGTTACAAACTCCAACAGTTCATTTGATGCTCTTTCCAGTGGAGAAAGTACTGTTACAGGACCTACTGTTACAGAACCTATTAACTACTCCTGCCAACATTTCTGACCCTTGTTAATCCTAATCTCCGCCCATCCAGATTCTACTTGCTGATTTCCACTGATGTCTTAATGTCATCCTTTATCAGGATTACCTCTCCGCCTTTTTCATTTTGCCTGTCTCTTTGAAATGTTTGGTTATCTTGTAACCATGTTTCTGCAACATGGATTAAATCTAAACCATTTATCGGTATTTGTGCCATCATCTTTTTGCACATTCTCCACGCACTCTGATGAAGGGACTGCAATATTACTTTATGGTGCACCATTACGGTTTCACTGTGTCCCACTCAGCTGCTCTTTACCAACATAGATATTCTGTCCCTTTCTTTCACACTCTGGCCTTACCTGTATTGCTAGCCTGCAATATTGCCTGACAATCAATCATGAGGCATCTTATATGGTTCCTCATTTCGGACTTCTCATTTCCCACCATCTTCTTACCAAACTGCCTAGCTTTTGGACCTGCATTCATCACAATACTTTTGCAGCTGTTATTAATCTGATCTAAAACTCTCTCACCACCTTTCAGGCCATCATCCCCATTCAAATCATCATGCCCTCTCCAGCCTTTGGCAGAGCAAACATGTTCTTTGGCTTCTTTACTCCACTTAAGGGTTTTAGCTTTACACCCCTCTCTTCTGCCGCCTCCACCATCAGCAAGGTGCACAAGCTCATGGACTTCAGAATGAAGATTGAGATCATCCATTTATCTTGTTTTCTCCATCAAACTAAACCTCAAGATATTCCCCACATGAATAATGAAGTCACCTTTCCCTAGTTTCTCTTCTCTTTTAAAAAAAAATCAATTTAGAGTACCCAATTCATTTTTTCCAATTAAGGGGCAATTTAGCGTGGCCAATCCACCTACCCTGCACATCTTTGGGTTGTGGGGGCAAAAGCCACACAAACACGGGGAGAATGTGCAAACTCCACACATACAGTGATGGTTTCTCTTCTCTCACCTGTCCATGAGACCCATAACTTGTTTCTTGACCCATCAAGATGACAATCAAGATGGTTACAGTTCGCCTACCGCTGCAACAGGTCCACAGCAGACGCCATCTGTCTGGCCCTGCATTCAACCCTGGAAAATCTAAATAACAAAGACACCTATGTCAGACACCTATTTATTGACTACAGCTCAGCCTTCAACACCATTATTCCTACGAAACTCATCTCCAAACTCCGTGGCCTTGGCCTCGGCTCCTCCCTCTGCGACTGGATCCTGAACTTCCTAACCAAGACCACAATCAGTAAGGATAGGCAACAACACCTCCTCCTCGATCATCCTCAACACACCGCCCCACAAGGCTGTGTCCTCAGCCCCCTACTATACTCCTTATACACCTAGGACTGTGTGGGCAAATACCCCTCCAACTCTATTTTCAAATTCGCTGATGACACCGCAGTACTGATTCGATCTCAAACAAACAATGACGAGACAGAGTACAGGAATGAGAGAGAATCTGGTGAACTGGTGCGACGACAATATTCTCTCCCTCAATGTCAACAAAACAAAGGAGAATGTCATCGACTTCAGGAAGTCTGGTGGAGAACATGCCCCTGTCTACATCAAATGGAACGAAGTAGAAAGGGTCAAGACCTTCAAGTTTTTAGGTGTCCAGATTACCAACAACCTGTCCTGGTCTCCCCATGCCGACACTATAGTTAAGAAAGCCCACCAACAACTCTTTCTCAGAAGACTGAGGAAATTTGGCATGTCAGTTACGTCTCTCGCCAACTTTTACAGATGCACCATACAAAGCATTCTTTCTGGTTGCATCACAGCTTGGTATGGTTCCTGCTCTGCCCAAGACCGTAGGAAACTACAAAAGGTCATGAGTGTAGCCCAATCCATCGCGCAAATCAGCCTTCCATCCATTGACTCGGTCTATAATTCCCGCTGCCTCGGAAAGGCAACCAGCATAATTAAGGAGCCCACGCATTCCGGGCAAACTCTCTTCCACCTTCTTCCATCAGGAAAAAGATACAAAGGTTTGAGGTCACATACCAACCGACTCAAGAACCGCTTCTTCCCTACTGCCATCAGACTTTTGAATGGACCTACCTCGTTTTAAGTTGATCTTTTCTCTACATCCTAGTTATGACTGTAACATTATATTCTGCAGTCTCTCCTTCCTTCCTATATACGGCATGTATTGTCTGTATAGCATGCAAAAACCAATACTTTTCACTGTATACTAACACATGTGACAACAATAAAATCAATGTAAATGTTTCCCTCCCCTCAGGTGTTGTCCCATACCTTTTCAAAACAGCCATCATAAACTCCTCAAATAACTCACCATCTCTGTTCTTGCAACTTGAAAAAAAATGCTCACACTTCCACATGTTTAGATTTAAGAAAAAAAAATAATTTGGGTTCCTTGATCGCTCAGTGTCACCTTCATCCAGTAATAGATCTGCCATGTAGGCCAAGAAGGTTCCAGCTTCAATCGTTAAGATTGTTGAACTCAACCAGAGTCATGGTGAGAGGCACAACAAATAGCCCTGCTTTCCTATAGGAGGGAGATGAATGAGCAGACCCTAGTCATTATCCAGTGACCCTTGCTGAACACGTGGGGCCGTTGGCGCTCACATATGAATAAGTGCCAAATCAGGGAGATACCACAGGACAAACAAAACCTATGTTAACATAAATAGTAAGCAGTCAATGTCCTAAAGGGAGACTGGGGGTGGGGTCAGAGGAGGCAGGGAGCAAAGCGAGAAAATAAAATTAAGAATTTTACTAATAAAACATCCCATCAGCCATTGCTACAGATTAAACAATAGCTTTTGTGATTACTCCGCCAAGCAACCAAGGGTTATTGTATACTTCAAATTGTTTTACGAGATAAAATTTCTCTGTACACACAATTCCAGCATTCAAGTGTTTGAAAATATCTTCAAGTCACAAGTCTAAATCACATGAAGAAACAGGTCAGTGTGTGGATGTTTGACAACAACAGAATGGAGGTATCCCTTTCCAAGTCTCCTCAGCATCTGGGCTCATGTGTTATTCGAAAAACATTTCAGATGTAGCCCAGGCTATGTAAATATGACAGAAAATATCAACTTTTTGCCCAAATTTTCAAAACAAATTGGAATTCATGCAAGCTATTGATAAACCATTCAAAAACTAAAGCCCAGAGTACCAAAAGCTCTTGTTCAATTTACTCACTCGAGTTTTGTAGACAGACCAAGAGTCATCTGCCCAAGTGGTACAAACAGTTGTTTCAAACCATGATAAATCATGTAATTACAGCATATAGCATATACTTAACTCAGTTTGGTACAATTTTATTCCATGGAGAAGGTTGACCACAAATGACACTGCTGTAAATGAATTTAACCAGAGCTCATTGGTGAAATAGTATACTGCAACATGTATTTCCACTTATAAAACCAAATTCCATTTGTGCATTTTCTTTAAAATTAAAATATTTCTGTATTTTGGCAAAGGAAAGGAGTTTCTCGTATGAAAACAACAGGTTTATGTCATAATTTCATGTTTTGTTTACTCCAATGTTAAATACAGTCAGTGAAAGGACAACAACAGCTTGAAACAAAGCAACAGGACCAGAAACCATTATGGGCTGAATAATTTAGAAATTTGCATCTGTGGGTTTTCTCCCACAGTTGTTTACTTCACTTTCTCAATTCATAGCCTTTCTTTCCATTTTTCTGAATTCTTCACTTCAAATACCTTCAAAACTGTAGCACTGTATCACTATCAATTAGTCAAAACAGCAATAAATCTGACCAATAATTTACAATTAAAATAGGTGAGCTCAATTTTAAACTACGAGACATGATGCACATTGGAGGTTACGATCAGATCAGCCACGGTCTTAGTAAATTGCAGAGCAGGCTCTCGGGGCTAAATGGCCGAAATGTCTGTCCAGATGAACCCTATTAATATTATGGGGCGGACCTTTGCTAAGAATATTAGAAAAAGTGAGAAATTCAATCAAGGTATCAGCATACTACAGCAGAGTGGCATCAGCAAGCAAGATACAATAGAAACTGCACATATCTCTCTTCAAGGCATCAGTTTTAAGAAGCAAAATAGTGGTAGTGAGAAATTATTAAACACTAGCATTCAGAGAGATTTTGGTGTCCATGCAAGAAACACAAAGTTAGCATGCAGATACAGCAGACAATTAGGATGACAAATGGTATTAAAGCCTTTATTGGAATGGGGCTGGAGAACACGAGTAAGGAACTCTTGCTGCAATTATATAAGGTTTGGGAGTGTACACAATTTTGGTCTCTCCTCCAGGAAGGGTATATTTACTTCAGAGGAGATGTACCAATGGTTCATCTGATTGATTCTAAGGATGAGAAGATTGTTCTTTGAGGATAAATTGAGAACGGGCCTACACGCTTTGGAATTTAAAGAGAGGATATATGATTGAAACACAAGGGGAGGGCACAGTGGCGTAGCGTTTAGCACTGCTGCCGCACTGCACTGAGGACCCGGGTTTGGTCACGGCCCCGGGTCACTGTCCACTTGGAGCTTGCACATTCTCCCTGCGCAGCGTGGGTCTCACCCTCACAACCTAAATATGTGCAGGGTAGATGGATTGGCCACGCTACATTGCTCCTATATTGGAAAAATAATTAATTGGGCGCTTTAAATTTTTTTAAATGACCAATTCGAAGAAGGTCCGACAGGGTAGATAGTGAGACAATGTTTCGTCTAGCTAAGGAGTGAAGAACTAGGAGATATACCATCAGGAAAAGATAGCCATTTTCCATTGATACTGCGCAATTTATTCATTGCAGTTGTAATTCTCTACTGCAAAGGGCTATGGGTGCTCAGGTGATTGAAGAGAGTCAAGATTGAGACTGACTGATTTTTGGATACTAAGGAATCAAGGGATATGGGGATTAGGTAGCAAACAGAAATTGATAGAGAGGATCAGCCACAATCTCATTAAACAACAGGGCAGGCTTAATGGGCTGTATTGCCTACTCCTGATTCCATTTCTTTTGTTAACAGTAATGGTATAGAAAACATTTTGTAATCATCATGAAAAAAAACAATGAATTCATCACCCATTTGTGTTAGAGGTTGCTTTTTTCCTGTTGTACACAAGCAAAGCAGATCAGTTCAGCTCTACAGGTCTATAATGTACGAATTTTTCAATGGCTTGCACAGAGCTTCATCACCGACTGAGGAGGGTGCAATAGCTGAAACTGAATTATGACCAAATAATTTTAAAATGTGTGCACAATTGCTGTACTTTTTCAGTACTGTTTCAGTTCTGTGGATCAGCATAACACAAATATAATAGTTTTCAAAAAAATAAAACTGCTGACTGAAGCAATGTTGCAGTCTAAACACACTGCGCTATTACCATCTACACTGTTCAACAATGAACAATTGCACTCCACATAACTTTTCTGTCGTCTCAACAGCACAAAAAGCACAGTGTTCTGTGAATTACATAGTCTATCCACATGTGCATAAATCTCCAATTCTCTTTACAACCAGTAAACCATTCAGCCATTCATGTTGGTTTACAGCATAAACTGTAAATTATGGGAGTTCTAAAATTCCAAAGAGCAACTACTATGTGACAAATGGAGAAATTTCCTGTAATTTCTAATATGGCCTGAGGTGTGTTCATTGCGTTAGGCATCCTCAGTTTCTGTACAAGTTATCTGTTCAGAACTGTATTATTCACCACTCTGAAAAAATAAAAGTCTTGGCATCTGGAGAAAGAAACCAATAGTGAATCTTGTGTAGCCTTCTTTTGATGGCGATGGATGTTAGCAATTGGTGAGAAGATGCAAGAAACAAAGTCAGTGCTTTGAAAAACGGAAACCAAAGGTCTTGATTTATGGATGGTGTTATGGGCCAGGGCTTAGAAACGACCAAGTGTATTATGAAATTCACCTGGCCTACAACCTTTATGCTGAATTTGGCTAGGATGAGGACAAAAGCCTTCACTGCAAGTGTGATAAAGATACAACTGCTACAGTAATCTATGCATGTAACACTTAACAAATTCCCCCTTCTCTGTTACAAATCCAATTAAACCAAAGGCCCTTTTCAAGGGCGTGGCCCAGTACACTGTATTGTCATTTGACTGGGAGTGGTCCTGTCCCTGAGATTCTGATCCAGTTCCAACCAGTAGCTTCAAACTCCTTCCGGAAAGTAACTATATCTTTCAAGTTACCACGGCAGTTAGCCACAACCAATGTGTTTTAACTGGAACAGCTTTTAAAATGAAAACAGATAGAAACATGGGAAAACACTTCTTTCTCCTTCTATAGTCCAAAGGAGTCAAAATGAAACTGAAATCCCCTCTCACCTGACAGCCACAGCCCAATGTGCTACAAGTCACATAAGAGACTAAACGTTTCTTAAAGGGACACTCAAATGACAATGGTTAGGTCAATCAACATTTTATCTCAAATTCATTCCCAAAAAAATGTGCAGTGGTTAGCACTGCTGCCTCACAGCACTTTGGACCTAGGTTCGATCCCAGCTCCTGGTCACTGTCCAGGTGAAGTTCGCACATTCTTCCAATGTCTGCTTGGGTCTCACCCCCACAACCCAAAGATGTGCAGGATAGGTAGATTGGCCACACTAAATTGCCCCTTAATTGGAAAAGAAGAATTGAGTACTCTTAAATTTATTTTAAAAATTTATCCCATAAGTTTCAAAAGCCTTTCACAACATTTGCATAATTGCTGTCCAGCACTTGTGCCTTTAAAGTTAGCATGGAGATCCATTTCAGGAAATCCCACCTTCACAAGAAGCAAAATTGCATTCTTAGTGGTGATTGACAAGTTTTTGGTTAAAAGTTCAACCTTCAGTCACCATTAGAAAAGTATCCTTTCTTGATGCAGAACCACAAAAGCAGTCACGCCAAAGGTTACTTTATTCTGACCAGGGTGTGTCAGCTTGCATGGGTGGTATTGTGAGAAATCAGAATGGCCAGTTTAAGACGTGTCAATGAGCATAGCTGGTGCAAATGCAACAAGCTGTTCTACTGAAAATGCACAACAAAATCGGTGTGATCTGAATGCATCACATGTACATGAACGCAAAACTGTAGTTCAGTTGCACTTTCTTTGCATCAATATTTTTCCAATTGGAAATTCATATCTACATTTATAATGTAAACTGGTTTGGTTGTAATTGCACTTTCCTCTCAATGGAGAGGTGATTCAGCACCACCGCTGTTGGGTAGAGTACAATTACAATCGACAAGTTTGTACTGCCAACTTCAAGTAACATTTGTACTACGCAAGTGCCAGGTAACGGCCATCTCCAACAAGAGAGAATCTAACTATCTCTGAAAGACATCCAACAACATTACCATCACTGAATCTGGGCATTACCATTAAGCAGAAGCTGAATTGGACCAGCTATATAAATACTGTGGCTGCAAAAACAGGTCAAAGTAGTAAGAGTAACTCACCTCCTGACTCTTCAAATTTTGTCCACCAAGATACAAGGCATCATCAGGAGTGTGATGGAATACACTCCATTTGCTTGGATGAGCGTCATTCCAATAACACAAGAAGCTCATCATCTAGAACAACGCAGCCAGCCTGATTGGCCTCATCCACCACCTTAAAACATGCATTCCGGGGCAGCATGGTGGCCTAGTGGTTAGCACAACCGCCTCACGGCGCTGAGGTCCCAGGTTCGATCCCGGCTCTGGGTCACTGTCCGTGTGGAGTTTGCACATTCTCCCCGTGTCTGCGTGGGTTTCGCCCCCACAACCCAAAAATGTGCAGAGTAGGTGGATTGGCCATGCTAAAATTGCCCCTTAATTGGAAAAAATAATTGGGTAATCTAAATTTAAAAAAAAAAAACATGCATTCCCTCTACCACCAATAACACCGGCAGCAGTGTGCACCATCTATACTACACACTACAGCTATTTACCAAGGCTTCTTCGACAGCACCTTGCAAACTGGTGGCCTGTACCACCTAGAAGGACATGGTCAGCAGATGCATAGGAACACCACCACCTGCAATTTCCCCACCAAGCCAATTCCATGATTCCAAGTGCATATTTACATTCTCAACCATTGGAAGTCCTACCCAATCCTATTCCTCAAAATCTCCCAACTCATGATGCTTTAACTGAGAAGTTGAGTAACAATATGATAAATTAGAAAATGTCAGATGTTGAAACTACGACTACTTTGAACAAATTCCAGATCCAAGTCAAACAGGTTGAAAGATCTTCAACATTTGTTAAGGCCAGGCCTCATGAAGGAGGCAAAAAACATGAGATGTCTAGAGCCCATGAACCACATTTTAAATATGCTCCCTTTACCCACCTAACAGCACTGCAAAAGCACCAATAACTTACAGTTGCAGCATTCCTGTAACTCACTCAAGTGGCCAGTATTATTATTCATATGAACCTGAATGGAAAGTACCAGTGGATTATTCAATATGGACAAAGTTGCAGCCAGCATCCAGCGGTATTGGAAATATGGTTCATTTGTGAGATACCTGTCCAGTGATGCTGCAACAAATCCCAGAAAAATAGTGACCTTTGACTCTATGGTTCAGTTTCCTTTTGGACAGTACCTTTAATAAGAGACACATCAGTTGTTGTACTTGGGTTACAGCACAAGCACAGTCACAAGAGACACCTCTCAGACAATAGGGTGACTTCCAATGCCCCAAATGTAAATAGGCACCTCTGACATCACATGCTGCTCTCGGCCCAGTTTGGATTGGCTGCAAATACTCTGAGCTTTAAGCTCAACATGTTTTATATTTTGCACCCCCAAAGACAAAACTCCTCCTGACATTGAAAAAGGCCCATGGCCAGAAACAGGACTAACGTTTTCAACAGTTGCAGACATGACAATCATGCATGGACATCATGAGGCTGCCGGTGCTCCTGATTATAAAAAGATGATGTCCTGAGAATCAGCAGATTCATCACATAAAATCACTAGAACAGAATTGTTGAGAGAAAAAAAAACACAAGCACAGCTTTGGGGAATGCCTGCAAGAGTTCCACAAACACAAGATAACACATGAATAAAGAAGCTATATTTCACTTTGTCTAACAATAATTTCCTTCTCCAGCTGCTCATTCAGGCCCTCACCAACAATACACAATCTTAGTTTCCTCAAGGGGCAGCTTCAAACCTAATATGTTAAATATTTTATTTGCTCTTTGGTTGCCATGTCATAGGCAAGGCAAAAGAATTTTGCCCATCTTAGACAACAGAAATGGAGCTGGGCCTTCTCCTTGAACATTCCAGTTCCAGTGAGGAAGATGCTCCTAAAATTAGTAAATTCCAACATTCTGGTCCAATGTTAATGGAGAAATTGCAAAACATGTTTAAGTAAGGGTGACATGTCACTTAACAAGGAATTATAATGATGGATATTTTTGTGATCTTGCTGCTCTTTCCTTACTGGTAGAGGTTGTGGGAGTGATTCTTTCAAATTGGGCATATTGAGCTGTTTCAATGGATCATGGAATAACATATACTGCAAAACAGAGCATCGATGGTGAAGTTGTGCACCAAGCAAATAGTCTACTCTTTCCTTTACGGTGTTGAGTTTCTTCAGTGCTCTTTCAGCATTGTTTATGTTCCTGATCAGCCGCATTATCAAGAATAACATTGATGGATCAAGAGGTAATCAATGGGACTGCTGGTGGCGCTAGCTAAGGGAGATATGCGCACAATATAGCTTCTGCTGGATAACTGATCTTTTTGCCCTTTTTCTTGACACCCAGGGGTTGTTTGCAACTTGGAAGTAGAGTTCTCTCTTTGCTGAGATGCCCAGAACAAAGCCAATAAAGTTTTGAGCAGAAACTTGTCAAACGAGTTTGAAGCCCGTTAGGGTTGAACAAGAGGTAGGATGGGAGAGTCAGCTTCTTTCTTCCGTCTACTCCACTAACGGCCAAGGTTCACACTACAATTTTTGTAAAATAATGACAGAAACACCACCAAATGGGTCGGACGATCTTAAAAGATCCAGAGTCCTTGGCATTCGTGTGGTTCTGTAAAAAATACATTGAGATCCATGGAGTCACATTAAGAGCAAGAAGGAAGCTTTAAGATCACAGTGATCGGATGGCCACGCTGGAGTCATTGAGAACCAAGCCGAATGACTTGGAAAACAGGTCCAGAAGCAGAACATCCAGAAGATTATGGGATTACCGGAGGGGAAAGAGGGCCATACCCCCACTGAATATTTCGCGGACATGTTCAATAAAATGGTGGGCGAGGGTGGATTCTTTGTCTGAATTACCTCAGACCCATTGCTCACTTTGACCGAAACTTTCTTCTGACGATCCATCGTGTTGATCACAAGATTCCACAGTTATTAAAGAGAGGATTCTTTGATGGGCAAGGGAGCACCACGATCTCTAGGAAGGTCACTCCATTAGGCTGTATCAGGACATGAGTGCTTAAGTAGCGAAAAAATGGGAGTGCTGGCCGTCCTGTACAAGAGTGAAGCTCACCTTAGAATCACGTTTGAGAAAAAAAATGTGCCCGTAAATGAAGACGCCTTATTAAAAGGCACAATTTATGCGGTGTAATCTGGTTTATGGCTCTGTATTCTTTGTATTTGTTTTTTCTTGTTCTTGATGGAGTTGGCTTTTGAGCGGGGGGAGAAAAAAATCGCATCAATATATTGTTTCCTTTCTCTTTTCAACGCTGCTGTTTGGTGCAACATTTAGTTGCAAGTGGGGCGTTGCAAGTTAAATTATTTTTCTCCAATTGGGCGTGTCATTGCCAACTAGGGTTTGCTGCAGCTCATGGTAGTTTATTAGAAAATGAGCTTCAAGGTTTGGCATGTTTTATTTGCTTTTGGATTTGGTAACATTCAATGGTGATGCCGTTTTTTGGGATGGGGAGGGAAGAGGGTGGAGTGTGGATTGGGGATAGTCTGCCCATGGTGTGTTGGTTTTCCTTTCTCCAGTCTTCTGACTTGGCTTGGTGGCCATCGTGGGTGGATCGTTTTGCTTCATCTTTTCAGTTCCCCTTGGTTGGCCTCTCTTGGAGGAAATGGCCGACTCCAGATTAACTGGTGGTGGGAGACCTCCAATCTGTTTGGTTACCTGGCACATTAAAGGTTTGAATGTCCCAGTAAAAAAGTTTTGAGGGCATTTGCCCATCTTAAGAACTTCAACTCAGATGTTATTTTCCTGGAGGAGACCCACTTGCATATGTATCAGAGATCAGATCAGGTTGAGCAAGGGGTGGGTTGGGTAGGTATTTTGTTCTGGTTTTGATGGCAGGGTCAGGGGTACGGCGATTTTAATGAATAAAATAATTCAGTTTTCCACCTCTCAGATTTTAGCCGACTCCAATGGTCGATATGTTATGCTTTGTGGATCCCTTTTGAACACTCCCGATAGTCATGGTCAACATTTATGCCCCCAACTGGGATGATATGAATTTTATTAATTCCGTTACCCTCCATCCCCAACCTCTACACACACAGCACCCCACCTCCCCAACCTCGACTCTCATCAGCTTATTTTAGGCATTCACCAGAACTGGGGGCGTTTTTTGTCCCAAGATTGGACGACTCCAAACCTAAATTTCTTGTTGCATCTGGAATGGCCAGGGCTTTGTCTATTTTTTATGACTCAGATGGGGTGGGGGGTTGGACCCTTGCCGTTCTTTTGCACCCAGACAGAGATTTTTCTTCTTTTTCACATGTCCACCTGTTGCTGTTTTCCCAGCCCATTCATGCAGATTAACTCCTCTGCTTCTCCCGCTATGGTGAAGTGGTGAATTCGTGTTTCCTATTTCCACAGGTCACCCAGAGTCCTGACAGGTACAGCATCTCGTACCGCACCTTGTTCCTGGGCTGCTAACATCCTCAACTCAGCCCGGCGTTTCACCCCAGTGTCATGGCATATTTGGATCGTATGCCCTTTCCATTTGAAGGGCCACATGTTCCTTGCCCAGTTCAGGATCCGCTCCATGTGCTGGAATCGGTGGAGCTTGGTAATAATCACCCACGGTGGTTCTCCTGCCATGGCCCTGCCGGAGTGACCTATAGGCCCTGTCCACCTCAGGGGGCTTGGGGACATTGTCTCCCCCGATCAACTTCGCCAACATTTCTACTCTCTGTGCCTTCTGGCAGCCCAAAGATCGCAAGGTGCTGGCGATGAGATGTGTCTTCACATGGTGCCATCACCATCTTGCCACCTCTGCTTCGAGAAGGTGACCTATTACTCTTGTCGACTGCCGCTGTCTCTAACTCTTGCATCGTTGCCTCCTGCGTCTCCATATCGACTTTCCTCCTCTGCAGTGTGTACTTGAAGGGGGCCAAGTTGTCTGCTGCTACCGACTTTACCATCGCCATGAGGTCCACTTTAATGGAGCCCCTACGTTTCAGGAGCTCTTGGGTCAGGAGCTCTATCCATTATCCTGTTGGCAGGAGGCCAGTGATTTCACATCATAAGATATGGGAACAGAATGAGATCACTTGGCCCATCAAGTCTGCTGCGCCATTCAATCATGGCTGATATATCCCCATTCTCCTGCCTTCTCCCCACAACCCCTGACCCCTTATTAATCAAGAACCTATCTATCCATGTCTTAAAGACACTCAATGATTTGGCCTCCACAGCCTTTGGCGGCAAAGAGTTCCACAGATTCACCACCCTCTGGCTGAAGAAATTCCTCCTCATCTCACGATCCCCCTTGTACTGCTCTGCCTCACTCCTAGTGTCCGTAACATTGGTCTTCCTCTCCTGGCTCTTCTTGTTCTTGTTGCCTTTTTGGCCCTTGGTTGGTTTGAGGGCATTTCCTCGGATGTTCAATGTTTCAGGGTGAGGGTGGGGATTTTGGGTCAAATGGTTGGAGTCTCTGGGCAGGAGGGAGGGGGTGGACACCGTTCATACAACTGCTCTACACATCTCCACCACCGAAGTCTCCCTTTATAAGCTGAATTACACAAGCCTGATTAATAGTGTCAAAGTGGGTTTGCAGGAGTGGAACACTTTCCTCTTTGATGGGTAGGATTCAAACTATTAAATGAACATGCTCCTGGGGTTTTTATCTCTTTCAATGTCTTCCATTTTTCTGCTGAAATTTTTTTGTGTGAAGGTTAACAAATTGATATATTTTATTTGGGCAGGTAAGACTCCCAGAATCCGTAGCATTTTGCTCCAAAGGGATAGACAAATGGGGGGGTACTAACATATAAAAGACGTTATTGCGGATCAGTGACCGTCAATTCTATTTGGGGGCAAATGGAGGCTCACTCCTGCACTACGCCTTTTCTTGCCATAATCACTGCACCATGGCCCTTTTCCCCAGCTGGATTTTCATCAAACCCAATGGTGCTCTCCTCTCTTCGGATTTGGAAACAGTTTAGACACCACTTTAAGCTCCTTTCCTGGTCTTCACTGGCCCCTATTTGTAACAATCACCTTTTCCTACTTTGTGGTTTGGACCCAACATTTCAATCTTGGAAAGTGGTGGGTGGGGAGCATTTTGGGGACCTGTTTGTGGAGTAGAGGTTTGCCAGTTTTTGGGAGTGATCACTTTCAGCTACCCAATTCCAGCCTTTTTCGATATTTTCAAGTTCACAGATTCTTGTGTAAAGCTTTTCCTTCCTTTCCTTTGGGGCCACCTTCCTCCCTGCTGAAGAGGATGTTGTTCCTGGCGACAGGTCCATTTTGGACCTTTATGGCCATATTCTCTCATGAGATTCCGCCCCACTAAGTGGGGTGAGGGCTACGTGGGAATGTGAATTAGGCCCTCTACTTACTAGCGAGGTTTGGACTGAGGCCCTTCACAGGGTCAACTCCACGTCCTCATGTGCTCGGTTGAGCCTAATTCAGTTCAAGGTGCTTCACAGGAACGCACTTGACTAGAGCGAGGAGGAGTGGATTTTTCCCAAATGTTGAGGATAGGTGTGATGGCTGTTCTCTTGGCCTGGCTAGCCACATGCATGTGCTCTGGTCCTGCCCCAAATTAGTAGGCTTCTGGGGTTCCTTTTTTTGTAATGTTTCAGAGATATTCCATGTGAATTTAGACCATGTCCATTGGTGGTCATATTTGGGTTGGCTGGTGATTCAATCTGTAGCAGAGGAAGATGTTGTCGCCTTTGTCTCGCTGATAGCCCGGAGACAAATATTACTTGGTTGGTGGTCTCCCACTCTGCCCAGTGCTCTGCCTGGTTGGGTGGCTTAATGTCATTCCTGTACTTGGAGATCGCTTCTCGGCGTTTTGGCTAAGATTGAGCGCGAGATCAGGTGTAATGCCTGGATCTGGTATGTCTTTCTTGTGGGGAAATGAAGTGGATTCAATTTGAATTGTTTTTTGGAGCAGGCTGGATTAGGAGTTTGCCCCTATCCACTCTGCGCTTTGGCTTTGTAACTGAAAAAGAATGTTAAAATAATTCCTGTAATTGGAGAAACTCTAATTCACCATCAGGGGGTCAGTGGAGAGGTTCTACCAAGATGGTAACCATTTATTTCCTTTTTTAAAGGACCTAGTCATCGTCACCTGTGGATTTTTCTTTTTACATCATATTTGCTTGTGACTTTTTTTGCATTGTTTTGCATTTGTTAGTGCTGATTATGAAAAACCTCGGAAACATATTTTTGACTGCACTGCTCTTATAGTCGCGCCCCCCCCCCCGGGATCCAGAGTGTCACATTTAGGGGGTACCCCTATGATGTGCTGAGAATCCTCTAGGTGTTCCCACCCAAGAGCCTACCTGCCAATTGACCAGAAGTGCTAACTTCCTCTGGACAATTCCGCTGGGCTGGGAACTATCAAACAGAAGCAGTTTTTAACAGTAATCTTTATTATTCTCACAAGTAGGCTTACATTAACACTGCAATGAAGTTACTATGAAAGTCCCCTCGTATCCACACTCCAGCACCTGTTCGGGTACTCAGAGGGAGAATTCAACACATCCAATTCACCTCACACCACGTCTTTTGGGACATCTGGGAGGAAACCGGAGCCTCCAGAATAAACCCATAAGACATGGGGAGAACGTGCAGATGCAGCACAGTGACCCAAGACAGGAATCAAACCTGGGACCCTGGCGCTGTGAAGCAACAGTGCTAACCACTGTGCTACCATGTTCACTACTTCATTGTCAATGAAGTGTGTCAGGGTGTCCCAAGATCATGAAAACTGCTATTTAAATGCAAGATTTTGTTGTTCCACTTTCGCCTGGCATGGGCTGTTGCAATTATTGAAGGCATTGTAAATGAAGCTGAACAATGTCATGGTCTACAAACAACCTCACTCATGATCTTATGAAGGAAGGATGCCACTGGTCAAGCAGCTCAAAATAGCTGGATTGTGAAGACTGTGGGGGAATTCTTGCCTGTCCTGGGGCAATAATGATTGACCACCACCAATAAGGGGCTGTTTAGCACAGGGCTAAATTGCTGGCTTTGAAAGCAGACCAAGCAGGCCAGCAGCACAGTTCGATTCCCGTAACAGCCTCCCCGAACAGGTGCCGGAATATGGCGACTAGGGGCTTTTCACACTAACTTCATTTGAAGCCTACTTGTGACAATAAGCGATTTTCATTTTTCATTTTCATCACAACCATCTTCTTTTGTGAAATGTGTGACACGAGCGCCTCAAGAGTTTCCCATTTGTTTCCAATTATACTAGGTCTCCTTTATGCCAATTTAGGTCAATAGCTGCATTCACAAAGGGTAGTTTGTCATCATTATAAACAGCAATTAGTTAAATTGTCAATTAATCTATTTTAGTGGTGTTTATTGAAAGATAAACATTGGTCAGGATGCTGGAAGAACCACCTGCTCTTTATCAATAATAACTTTTATGTCCACTTAAACAAGCAAACATTTCATGACTCATCCAAAAAACAGCATCCTCAACATTGTATTATTCCTCTAGTGCTGCACGATTGTCAGCCAAGACGGTGCTCAAGTCTCAAAAGTGGGCTGCAAACCATGACCTTGGAAAACCAGACAGTATATATCTGTACATCAAAAACAAACAACTATCAAATCTAAAAATGTATGAATCCAAGTTTCTATTTTCTTCATCACATGAACAAACTTGTTCTCTGCATCTTCTTACAAACCACTGAACAATATTGGAAGCTGTTATCACTGCTGCCTCATGGCGCAGAGGACCCTGGTTCAATCCTGGCCCCAGGTCACTGTCTGTGTGGTGCTTGCACATTCTCTGCGTGTCTGCATGGGTCTCACCCCACAACCAAGATGTGCAGGATAGGTGGATTGACCACGCTAATTCGAAAAATTAAAAACAAAAAGTTTTTGTTTTTTTTAAATACTGCAAGCCACTGAGTTTGAGACTCCAGCTGAGTTTTTCAACCCTCCAAGGTAATGACAACGGAACACAATTACAGAAGAGGGGCAATTTTTCCATGCAAAACTATTTAAAATTTGATTCACAGGAAAACAAAAATAATCAAGAATCAGAGTACAACTAACAATTACACACCTAAATGAGTTCATTTAATGAATACATGAATAGGCATCACGGTAGCATTGTGGATAGTACAATTGCTTCACAGCTCCAGAGTCCCAGGTTCGATTCCGGCTTGGGTCACTGTCTGTCCGGATTTTTCTGCACATCCTCCCAGTGTGTGCGTGGGTTTCCTCCGGGTGTTCCGGTTTTCTCCCACAGTCCAAAGATGTGCAGGTTAGGTGGATTGGCCATGATAAATTGTCCTGAGTGTTGGATGGGGTTACGGGGATAGTGTGGAGGTGTTGACCTTGGGTAGGGTGCTCTTTCCAAGAGCCGGTGCAAACTCGATGGGCTGAATGGCCTCCTTCTGCACTGTAAATTCTATGATAATCTATGATTTTATTGCCAGCATTTTGCTTTTAATCTCCACATATTCCCATTTTTTTAAACCAAGAGTTCAGAACTAATTTTCTCTATCTGCTTTCAAGTGAATGTTTACAACAAAACAATTAACTGTTGTAATTACAAATTCATATAGTGGTATTGAAAACATCACTACGGCTCCAAAGCAAGAGATGCGATTAAGAACCTCTAATTACTCCAGTATTTTTAATATTATTTTTTTTGCACTCAATCCAAATTAAAATTAAAGCAATAACCTTGGCACTTAATATCTATAAATTACAGATTACACAAGAGTCTCAGTTTACATTTTAAGGTTCACAAACGAGCACAACAAAACTATACAAAGTGTTTTAAGTGTTGCAGGTTCCCAAAATCTGAAAGCTAAATTGGCCACTGACTGTATTAAGATGAAAGGTTATTGCAAAAAAAAATCTCTGTATTTGTGTACATTACAATAGTGACTGCCATAATATGCACTCATGACATCATGAGATAAAGACAGGCAGTGATAGACACCCAGGTTAGCCAATCAACACACAGGACAGAACACAACCAATCACCAGACAGAACACTAGAGAGGGGCTTCCTACTATCAAACACACGAGGCATCAGCACCCTGCCTCTTTCCACTGGTGAAAACTGTAGTGACAGTCAGGGTGTATATATCAGTTAGCATCTTCTACACGTGGCTCAGAGCTAGTCTGGTCTAATTAGTTAGAGTTAGTATACTTAGATTAGTAGAGTGTCAACCCACAGCAAGCTGTGTGCCTTGTTACAGAAGTTCAATAAATCGTATTGAACCAACGTTTAAGTTTGGTGTCTGCTTTCCAGTCTAACTGCATCCAGTTGCAGTCCATGTTACCCCAGGGTCAATAACACGACAGTGACGCAACTACATAAAGACATCATTGGCTGCAAAGTGCTTTGGACATGCTGGGATAATGAAAAATGCTAGATATTTACAAGTTAATTGTTTATTTTCTATTTGAAATTCACCTCATCTCATATTTTCCAAGTACACCAAAATAACATAATTGAAATCAACAAAACTGAAATCATGACAATCCTACCATATTTGTCTTTCAATCATGTACAATTAATCCAAAGTCATTGAATTTGATTCATATGTGCACAATAATTTTCCTTTGCTGTTTCAAATTGATTAATCCAAACTACTGTATAAATTTGAATTACTTAAGCATAAAAATTATTTTGAATGAACAGGAGTAAACTAGTTGTGATGATGACTAAATTCAAGTTCCAGAACTGATTGAACACTTCAATTTGTCAAACCTGAACACGTTTTAATGTTTCTGACATTTGCTAAATAAGATATAAAATACAAGTGGAGCTCACATAGTGAACATATGAGCTTTTTGTCCATCATGATCAGCAAGAACCTTGTCAATTAGCCAACTGTAGAATGAAAGCAATTTGGGGTTGCATTGAGGAGCCTATCATACATTTTTCCAAGCTATCAACGGGACAATAATGCATGGAGGTTGACAAACAGGACAGTGAGAATGTTTGACTGGCAAAAGTTAGATTTATTATATGTTTAACAAAAGATTAAATCTACTAAACTCACAATGATGAATGCCAGCTTTGGGAAAGAGCCCAGAACAGCCTCACTAATGTTAGTGCAACTTGCATTTAGATAGCCTCATGAGCATAAAACTTAGCACGACAATTCAGAAGTGTGATTATCATACAGATATTTAACAGTATGCCACATGAAGGGGTGTCAGGGCAATGACCAAACGTTTAGACAAAAAGGTAACTTTTAAGGAGTACCTTAAAGGAGGAGAGATTTAGGGAGAGAATTCCCAGAGCTGAGGGTGTAGGCATCTAAAAGCACAATCGTCAATAGCGAAGCGATTAATATTGGGGCTCCCAAGACACCAGAATTAGAAAGACATAGATCTCAAAAGGCTCCGAGGTTGAGGAGATTATATTCATGGGAAGAGTGGGGTCAAGGAGGGGTTTGAAAATCAGACCAGGAGTCAATACAGGTCAGAAATTGGTGGTGGAAAGATCTTTTGCAAGTTAGGAAACAGGCAGTGTTTTGGATGATAATCAAATCTTGAAATTAACAAAAAACATGGGTGAAAATTTCAGGAGGCAGTGAGCTGAGATAGGGTGGAGTCAAGTGATGTTATCAAGTTGGAAGCAGTCAGTCTTGGTGATGGTCGGAAGCCATTTTGGGGTCAAATGCGGGCCAAAGGCTTTAAAGGACTGCTTCAGTCTCAGACAGGTGGCAGGGAGAGGAATGAGTCAGTGGCTAGGAAAGGTATGAAATTCCCAAACATTGCACTGCAGAATAAAAATCTAATAATAACCCCTTTCATCATACTTAATTTAAAAAGCAGCTTTGTCAGGTCAACCTTAAAATCATTGGTGTGTCAATTTAAATTGCTAACTTGGACATGGTGCTACAGAAATATGTACACTGCCCTCATTTCATGTTATGCTCGTACTAATATACAGGGCAATCCCAAATAACAAAGAACAATGAAAAGTACAGCACAGGAACAGGCCCTTCGGCCCTCCAAGCCCGTGCCGACCATGCTGCCCATCTAAACTAAAATCTTCTACACTTCCTGGGTCCGTATCCCTCTATTCCCATCCTATTCATGTATTTGTCAAGATGCCCCTTAAATGTCACGCTCGTCCCTTCTTCCACCACCTCCTCCGGCAGCGAGTTACAGGCACCCACTACCCTCTGTGTAAAAAAAACTTGCCTCGTACATCTCCTCTAAACCTTGCCCCTCGCACCTTAAACCTATGCCCCCGATTAATTGACCCCTCTACCCTGGGGAAAAGCCTCTGACTATCCACTCTGTCTATGCCCTCATAATTTTGTAGACCTCTATCAGGTCTCAACCTCTGTCATTCCAGTGAGAACAAACAGTTTATTCAACCGCGCCTCATAGCTAATGCCCTCCATACCAGGTAACATCCTGGTAAATCTCTTCTGCACCCTCTCTAAAGCCTCCACATCCTTCTGGTAGTGTGGCAACCAGAATTGAACACTATACTCCCAAGTGTGGCCTAACTAAGGTTCTATACAGCTGCAACATGACTCGCCAATTCTTATACTCAATGCCCCGGCCAATGAAGGCAAGCATGCCATATGCCTTCTTGACTTCCTTCTCCACCTGTGTTGCCCCTTTCAGTGACCTGTGGACTTGTACGCCTAGATCTCTCTGACTTTCAATACTGAGCGTTCTACCATTCACTATATATTCCCTACCTGCATTAGACCTTCCAAAATGCATTACCTCACAATTGTCTGGATTAAACTCCATCTGCCATCTCTCTGCCCAAGTCTCCAAACGATCTAAATCCTGCTGTATACTCTGACAGTCCTCATCGCTATCCGTAATTCCACCTACCTTGTCGTCTGCAAACTTACTAACCAGACCAGTTACATTTTCCTCCAAATCATTTATATATACTACGAACAGCAAAGGTCCCAGCACTGATCCCTGCGGAACACCACTAGTCACAGCCCTCCAATTGGAAAAGCACCCTTCCATTGCTACTCTCTGCCTTCTATGACCTAGACAGTTCTGTATCCACCTTGCAAGCTCATCCCGATCACCTTTTGTACCAGTCTACCATGAGGGACCTTGTCAAAGGCCTTACTGAAGTCCATATAGACAACATCCACTGTCCTACCTGCATCAATCATCTTTGTGACCTCTTCAAAAAACTCTATCAAGTTAGTGAGGCACGACCTCCCCTTTACAAAACCATGGCTGCCTCTCACTAATACGTCCATTTGCTTCCAAATGGGAGTAGATCCTGTCTCGAAGAATTCTCTCCAGTAATTTCCCTACCACTGACGCAAGGCTCACTGGCTATCCTTGCTACCCTTCTTAAACAAAGGAACAACATTGGCTATTCTCCAGTCCTCCGGGGCATCACCTGAAGACAGTGAGGATCCAAAGATTTCTGTCAAGGCCTCAGCAATTTCCTCTCTAGCCTCCTTCAGTATTCTGGGGTAGATCCCATCCGGCCCTGGGGACTTATCTACCTTAATATTTTTCAAGACTCCCAACACCTCGTCTTTTTGGATCTCAATGTGACCCAGGCTAGCTACACACCCTTCTCCAGACTCAATATCCACCAATTCCTTTTCTTTGGTGAATACTGATGCAAAGTGTTCATTTAGTACCTCGCCCATTTCCTCTGGCTCCACACATAGGCAAGGGAATCTATCCTTCTGTGGGCCAACCCTTTCCCTGGCTACCCTCTTGCTTTTTATGTACGTGTAAAAAGCCTTGGGATTTTCCTTAACCCTATTTGCCAATGACTTTTCGTGACCTCTTCCAGCCCTCCTGACTCCTTGCTTAGTTCCTTCCTACTTTCCTTATATTCCACACAGGCTTTGTCTGTTCCCAGCCTTCTAGCCTTGACAAATGCCTCCTTTTTCTTTTTGACGAGGCCTACAATATCTCTCGTTATCCAAGGTTCCCAAAATTTGCCGTATTTATCCTTCTTCCACACAGGAACATGCCGGTCCTGAATTCCTTTCAACTGACATTTGAAAGCTTCCCACATGTCAGATGTTGATTTCCCCTCAAACATCCTCCCCCGATCTAGGTTCTTCAGTTCCCGCCTAATATTGTTATAATTAGCCTTCCCCCAATTTAGCACATTCACCCTAGGACCACTCTTATCTTTGTCCACCAGCACTTTAAAATTTACTGAATTATGGTCACTGTTCCCGAAATGCTCCCCTACTGAAACTTCTAATCACACTTCTAATCTATCCCATCTCTTTTCAATCCACATTAACTGACACATTCCATATCAAGCAAACACACATCTCAAAAATCATTGGTATATTCAGATGTTGGGACTGCAATATCTGTCAATAGATTTTTACAAAACCTAAATCAAACAGAAAAATAAATAAATTGCATTTATCCTTCACAAATAATTTAATTTTAAACAGCATAACTGATTTTATACGGTATTTGATGTTAGTTATTCATATTGATGTACATTCATTTTTCTGCTTCTCAGCTCTACATGTGTTATGAAACACAAAGAGTTATTATATAACCAACATTACTGACAGCAATATTAACATATTTTCAAGTATAAAAAGGTTTACTCACTCATAATGGTTTGTTCTTCCGCATGTGCTAGAGATATGGACCTGATCTGCAATTATTTATCCCAAGAGTGGAGCTCATGCCCTATATTAGAGAAAAGGTTTATATAGATTATTGTAGCCCAACAATATATTCAACATCTATGTCTCTAATTCAGTATGTACTTCCAGAAATATTCTACAGGAAAACGGTAGAAATCCGAAAGGGTGCTGGGGGTGGGGGGTGGGGGGGGGGGGGGGGGGGGGGGGGGGGGGGGGGGGGGGGTTGCAAAGAGTAAGGGCAAAGTGAACCATGATACACACCCAGGTGGCTGACCAGATAAGACAAGAGCAGGATTTGAATTAGATTAGATTGACATATAGAATTCCCAGAGCAGGAGGCTATTCAGCCCATCGAGTCTCCATCAGTCCCTGAAAGAGCACCCTACCTAAACCCACACCTCCACCCTATCCCCGTAACCCAGCAACCTCACCTAACTTTTGGGACACTACTGGGCAATTTAGCATGACCAATCCACCTAACCCGCACATCTTTGAACCGTGGGAGGAAACCGGAGCATCCAGAGGAAACCCACGCTGACACAGGGAGAACGTACAGACTCCGCACAAACAGTGACCCAAGCTGGGAATCGAACCCGGGTCCCTGGCACTATGGCACAACAGTGCCAACCGCTGTGCTACTGTGCCGCCCACATTTAAACAACTTTTCACCATTTGTTGGTTTAGCTCACATATTTATGTTTAGGAGAGCCCCCATTGCCCATCAAACCAGGTTGGTTGCCGATAGCTAACTTACAATTCCTCCAGTAAAGAGCTTATTGCTTTGCCAAGAGTCACAAGCATTCTTGTTACTGGCGAGTCCTGCATGCTCTGACTGTCATGCAAAGGCAACTGCAATTCTAAACATTAAAAAGTAATGTATCTGCCTCGCCAGTTCACACAACAGAAATTCTCTCCAAAAACAAATATCAGAAGTGTCAATATTTTATTCCAAAGTTTGGTGAGAACCAGTGATTATGCTTATGACAGTTGGAAGTGGACATTTCAGCATGATTTTAAAATGGGTAAATTCTTGACAACTGGGTAATAAAACAATTTTGGATAAAACTGATGATCCAGCAATCTTGAATTTGGTATTAGTTAACCAGGCTGTGGGCAATTCTAGCATCATATTTCTATGTGCTGAGCTTTCAGCCCCTATCATCTCCATCCATGAGGCCACCTACTTCCACCTCCATAACATTATCAGCCTCCCGCAGAGGACCAGACAGGCTTTGTCAAGGGTAGACAGCTAACTGCAAACATCAGGCGGCTGCTAAATGTAATAACGATCCCATCCAGGGAGAGAACACCAGAGGTGATTGTCTCCCTGGACGCAGAAAAAGCCTTCGACAAAGTTGAGTGGAAGTACCTCTTTGAGGTACTGGAGTGTATTAGGCTAGGTACGGGCTGAAACTTCTGTACAACGCCCCCAAGGTGAGCATTCGGACCAACACCACCAGCTCGGAGTACTTCCAGCTGCACAGAGGCACAAGGCAGGGATCCCCACTATTCTCCCGCCTGTTTGCCCTGGCAATTGAACTCCTGGGGATCACTTTGCAAGACGCGAAAAGCTGGTAGGGCATCGAAAGAGGGGGCAGAGAGTCCAGAGTGTCGCTCTATGTGGATGACCTGCTTCTCTTCGTCTCGGGACCACAGAACAACCTGAAAGCAATTATGCAACTCCTGGAAGAGTTTGGAGCCTTCTAAAGCTACAAACTCAACTTGGGCAAGAGCAAGGCATTCCCGGTGAACCCGAATGGGGGAGGGACAGAACTGGAGGTGCTACCATTCAAACTAATCCAAACCAAATTCCACTACCTGGGGATCCAGATAGCCCATGACTTGACATGGATCCAAACTGGAATCTGAGCAGTCGGGAGGGGGACCCAAGGATCCCAAAATCGATGCTGCAAACGAGGAGAGGTATGGGTGTCTGGCCCTGCCGAATCTACAATACTTATCACTGGGCAGCTAAGAGGGTGAGGGGATGGATTTGAGAATCCAACACGGAATGGGTGAGGTAGGAGTCCTCCTGTAAAAGAACGAGTCTCTGGTACTCATCACAGCAGCACTCCCATCACCCCCTCTTCCAGACAAAGAACAGATCCTGCCCAGTGGTGGTAGCCACGCTGAAAACAATGGAATCAAATGAGGCAGCAATTTGGCTTAACCGAGATGCCCCCCATGGTTGCCACCTGCGGCAACCACAAATTCCTACCAACCATGCCACATGCAGTTCAAAGTGTGCACAAAGCTCGCCAAACCAAAACCCGAATGAGCAGGTTCTTCTCGGAGGAGGAAGATAAATGTGAACGGTGCCAGGGAGGCCCCCAACCCCCCCTCAGCCCGCAAAGACATCAACTAAAGACCACAACAGACAGAAGCGAAACACAGTAGGAGATGCCCAGAGCAGAAGTCAGCACTAAGAGAGAAAACTAAACTACCAATAGGGGAAGGAAGGGAAGGGGTGGCAGACGGGGGTTGGGGGACCATATGTAAAAATATCTGTAAATAAGAAAAAACTTTATATGTAAATCAGACATGCCATAGATTGAGCTATTGCTCCAAAAAATGGAAAATACCAATAAAAAAATATTTTTTTTAAATGTCAGCCTCCGCCCAGATTGTCATCCACGCCTTTGTCGCATCGATACTCCATTATTCCGAATGCTGCTGCAGCCAGCTTCTTTCCATGCACCATCCGAAATCCTGCTGCCCACGGTGGCACAGAGGTTAGCACTGGGACTACAGTGCTGAGGGCCCAGGTTCAAACCCAGCCCTGGGTCACTGTCCGTGTACAATTTGCACATTCACCCCGTGTCTGCGTGGGTTTCAGCCCCACAACCCAAAGATGTGCTGGTTAGCTTGATTGACCACGACCACACTAAATTGCCCCTAAATTGGAAAAAAATAATTGGGTACACTAAATTTATTTTTAAAAATTTGCTGCCCATATCCTAACTCAAATTAAGCCCCAATTGTCAATCATGCTAATGCACAACCAGCAGCACAGTGGTTAGCACTGTTGCTTCACAGCTCCAGGCTCCCAGGTTCGATTTCCGGCTTGGGTCACTGTCTGTGCGGAGTCTGCACGTTCTCCCCGTGTGTGCGTGGGTTTCCTCCAGGTACTCGGGTTTCCTCCCACAGTCCAAAGACGTGCAGGTTAGGTGGATTGGCCATGATAAATTGCCCTTGGTGTCCAAAAAAAAGGTTAGGTGGGGTTACTGGGTTACGGGGGTAGAGTGAAGGCGGGGGCAGTGCCAGAGCCAGTGCAGACTCGATGGGCCCAATGGCCTCCTTCTACACTATAAATTCTATGCACCATATAAATTTCAGATTTGAGCAATATTTTGATTTCTAAATTCCCTTTATTTACTGGTCTCTCACTATCACTCTAATTTATGTCATCTCTGTAACCCACATCCCTGATTTTCACTGCTTCACCATCGGTGGCTCCACCTGTAGCTACCTTGGCCCAGAGAACTTCCTCTGGCTCCATACCTTGCTCGTCTCCAAAAACCTGCCTTACACTCTCTGGTTATTAGTCTGTGGATATTTTAAATAAAAATGAAGCGAAACATCTTGGACGATTTTTGCTATTTAAAGGCATTATACACAAGTCATCTTGTGAACTGAAGTACATGCACAGATAGCAATTAATTTATTTTTGAAATTCAATAACTTTACCTCAAAAGATAGTTAACCTAAGCAATAAAACAATATTAAGGATAGCATTATTCAGTAACTCGACTCCAACACAGTGCACTCACTACAAAATTACTTTTGTCAGTGTTTTGGATTGAATGAACTCGATCATATATTAAACTTCCTAAATGCTTAAAGTCTGATGCTAGGAAACAACGGCGTCAGAAAAAAACATTGAAAGCACACTTTGTGAATACGGGTTTCTTATTTTTGTAGGTGCTTCAAACCTCAGCCTAATTTAGCCAAAAGATTCCATGGCTCCTCAAAATAAAGTGTCGACATACACAAAGTTTGATTGACCCTTTACCAAGATGTCCGGGAGGCACGCATGCTTCGATTTAATTCAAAAAATAATCTTCCGTTTTATGCTCTGGTAACAAATCAGCGAGTTTGTTCGTTCGATTTTCGACGAAGCTGTTCCGCTGCCTGTTAAATTCGCAATTTGCTCAAGAACCTTCCAGATTGCGGACCATTCCTCACCCAACAAGGCGTTTAAAGAGTCGGGTTTTGTTTCTTCCTGCTTTCTCGAGAAGTCTCACAAAGCAGGTTTCTCCTGGCAGGAGTGCCTCAAATGATCAGTGGGTCAGCCTCAACGTTTGTTTTTGGAGGGGTGGGAGAAAGATTTGTTGTTGGGGGATAGGGTTTCTTTTTTTTGGGGGGGGGGGAGGTTTGTTTTTTGATGGGGGGGGGGGGGAGGTTTGTTTTTGGAGGGGGGGGGAGTTTGGCTTTTGCAGGTGGGACTTGTTTTTGGGGGTGGAGGGAGGGGAAAAGATTTATTTTTGCGGCTGGGGAGGGGAAGGTTTGTTTTTGGGGCTGGGGAGGGGGAAGGTTTGTTTTGGGGGTAAGGTTTGTTTTGGGGAAGGGGGAAGGCTTGCAATGAGAGAGGGAATAACTCCAAACAGAAATGATTCAAACTTTTTGGGGGAGTTTTGTAAGAGAAAAAAAACAGATGGTTATATGATGGAACCGGTGAAGGGGGGGGGACAAAAAAAAAGAGTCCACGGTTCACCGACCCCACTTGTGCAAGTTTACATGTTCTGACAAACTGAATTATTGGGGAGGGGGGGGAAGAGAGAGAAAAACAAATAAAACATAAATCATCGCTTGCAGAACTTATAGTGCGAAATGGCATCTGTATCGAGGGCGAGCAGTTGTCAAGACAGGAGTTTTTGAAGACAACTCACACCGGCAGTGCAGTTTAAATCCCGGCCAGGCGAACGAGTGAACAGAACGGGCGGACACAGCGACTATCTCCCTCACACCGCCGGCCAACCAAACCTCTCCGCAAGCCACCGGAAACGGCCGCCTAAATTGACGCGGGCCGGCGGCCAATGGGGAGGGGCCTTGGAGGCCTCTCGGCCAATGATGGAGGGGTTAGGGGGCGTGACAGACATTAAGTTAGGTTGCAGGCGGGCCGTCTCTCTCTCCTCTCCCCCCCCCCCCCCCCCCCCCAGCGCCGTTAGGCTGCGCACCCACACCGCCCCCTCCCCTCATCCTTTCTTCACCAAACACTTTTTCGTTTGTTTATATTTTTCATCGCGTTCCCCCTCCCCCCCCCCCCATACCAATCCCTTACTCTCCAACAGCCCGAAAGACAAACTTTCCCCCGGTCCCCACGATATGATTTACCTTATTTCACCCCCCCCCTCTCAGCAAAGGGAGGATTCGACTCCGGCGTCGTTTGAAATGGTCATCCTCCTGCTTCTTTCCCTCCCCTCCCCTCGCCGCCCGGCCGCTTTCAGTCTGCCTGCCGCCCCGCAGCCGCCGTCGCAGTGGGACGGGCCCAGCTCGAGGGCACTTTTCAAACAGGGGAAACTATGGAAACGGCCCCCGCTCGAGCCGCGCCTGCCAACGGCTCCCGCTGCGGCAGAGCCCGGGAATCACTTCCGGGCCACTGGGCAGAGCCACCCACTCACCTGGGACACTGACACCTGGGGCCGGGCGGCCGGCCACCGCTCTGCCCCGCAGCGCCCAGACACGGGGGAGGGCGGCCAGGCACCGGGCAGGAGGGCCACCCCCACACCCCCCGCTGACTGGGGGGGGGGGGGGGGGGGGGAGCTGGGATGAAGCATCAGCACCTTTCCCCATCCCAGCTCTCCAAATATCTCTCACTCATTGTCACTCTCAGCTTGCTGTTTGTGGGAGCTTGCTGTGCTCCAATTGCCTGCTGCCTTTCCGACACAACACTTCTAAACACGGGCTTCACTGACCGCAAAGTGCTCTCGGTGGTGGTTGAAAGTGCAAGTTGGTGTAAGGTAGAAAGTTACCATGGACAGGGTACAACCGTTTGAAGGGGACTCTTTCCTCCAGTCTCACCACCTACTCCCTCCCATCTCATGTTTGTTGCACTGATTCCTTGTTTGATTTTTCTTTTAAAGTTCCTTTCACATACCGTGCCGGTCTCCCGACAGCATCCCTGCCTCTCAGAAGGTCCAGGGTTCAATTGCCTCTCCAGGACTTGAGGACCAAGGAAGGTGCGTTCGTGATGCGGCCAGCCAAATAGGTTGAGTATCAACTTGTAAGTTCTCCCACCGTGTGTGCCCAAAGTGCAGGCAGCTCAAGTAACTCAGTTGCCTGGAGGGCCGATGTGGATCAGATTGGCGGCAGCATCGCAGTGTTTGATCCTTATACCAAGTGGGTGGATTAGGGACCTGCCTCCTTGCCCGACTCGTGGTACAAATTGCGACGTTCTGTGTCAGAGCAGAGCTGCCTTTAGATAGAGAACTTGTATTGAATTTAAATGGTATCTTCAGAGCAGTCTAACGTGCTCAGATGCACTAAGTTACTTATGAATAGCAACCAGTTTGCACACTGCAATGTTCCACAATGAGGTGAATAACCGGATTATCTGTTGTTGGTCAATAGCGGAATATTTGCACTCCTTACTTTTTCTGATAGGACATTTGGAAGACAGTGAGTCAGACGATACTGCAAGCTACTCCCTCGTATGCTTCAGATCCTGTGGTGAACTTGCATCTGATTCAGAAGCAAGCATGCTGCCATGGAGTCAAACTGACATGTCACGGTGTGGTTGTGCAGCTGACTCATAAAACTTCTCAGCCTATGGTACCTAGCTCAATAGCCATCGAAGTAAGTTCAAGCAACAACAGCAGTTAGGTTAGCAATAATTGTTAAGATTTACATTGTCTCTGACAAAAAAAATACTTTTTCTGGACCATGAATGCTAAATCAACTGTAATGCCCTGCTTTACAAGTTAATGGTCAGGCTTGACTTGTTTACACTTGGTGAATTGTAAATGATTTATGAAACACAAGTGCCGCCTTCTAGTAGATGTTTCAGTTCCCCGTTTTCTCAGGCCATCTCCCAGGATTAAGGATGACTCACTTCCACTCTGGTTGGATGGGTTCTAAAATGGCTCATAAATCCAGTTTGCGATCTGCAGACTCTGCCTCATGTGGCGTAGGTGGTGCTTAAAGTTAGCTTTCCCCAAACACCTCGACACCTCTGCATCTCGCCAACAAAGTGTCTCGAATTGTTTGGTGCTTTTCCGGATAAGACTTCTCAATTTGGATCAGTCACAAGCCAGTTTCAGTTCATAACTTGTGACTAACAGAGATTGGGGGAGTAAAATGGATTGGACATGTTGCTCTTTTACTTCTGATACCGGATCGCATTTGAGTTTCTTTGTCAGGAAAAGTATAGTTTCTCTCTGCTTCAAATTGTGCTTATTTTCATTCAGGTGAATAACTGAATGGTTAGTGATTTAAACAAATAGACTTGGAGTAGTATTTTATTGATAATTTCCACAAACAGTGCAATCCCATCTTAATCTCAATAAGTAACTGGATGTTTTCAGTTATAGCTGAGGTGAGATCAAGTGAGAAATAAATATATTTTGTACTGGCACATTCAGCACTTATTTCAGCTTCTGATGTTGTCTTTGAGGGATTTCAGTCCTGCATTTCTGTTCAGTTTTTCATCAGTGCCAGTCCATGAAGCAAGGAAATCTGCCAGGCTTAATTTAGTTTTATACCTTTAATTCCTGTATGTGGCTGTATATTATGATATTCACATATATATAGATGGATAGGCTAGAATATTTCCTCATTACTTCCATCGGACAGCTCAGCAGAAAATCAGGGCTTTACAAAGGAAACTATCCATTGGTGATTTATTATACAACAATGATAATCCTCGTTAGCATCTCTATTGGTTTAAGTGAGAGTACCTCTGAATGTGGCATCAAGCCACATTGACCAGATAGGTCCCATGTTTGATCCCTTTTACTGATATCAAACAGGGTGGTATTGCAAAGTGACAAGGACATGGTATACATTGTTGTAACTTTGCTCTAAAACAAGGGGAAATGAGTTCTAAAAATTTAGAGATAAAGTTTAATTTGTTTGTAATATTAATGCATATGATTTCTCCAGATATAAACATCATAGAGTTCCAAATTAGACCTGATTAAATTATGAAAAACAGAAAATGACTGTTTATAGAAACATAAACCATCACTAGAAAAAGGACACTGTGCATAAGAAATGATCCAAAGAGAAGCCAAGATCGATGTTTGCATTTTCCAAACATCTGTGCACATAATCACTTTTGCCAATTGCACTATTCTCTTCCCAATAGTTTAGTGGTTTTGAACATAATTTCTTGGCCTTTTCTTTTGCTGTTCATGAGCTGCACACGATCAAAAAGCTGGCAGACTGTCCCACTTCTGGTAATGATTTCTAAATGGAAACGCTGCATGGCAGACTGGTTAGACGCATTAAGCTTGGTGTGCTAATCCACTGTGAGATCAAGTGTTAAAATGTAGATTTACACCTACATTGGGTTTTTGGTATCAGCCAAGCCAGTGTGAGCATGAAGATGTTAGAGGGAGTGCTTGAAGAGCAAAAGAGATAAGAAACAATATTACGGCTTCCGAGCAGTCAGTTCAAGAGGAGGCTTCACACTTGGCAGAGTCATGGGTACGGAATGCCCATGTGGGCTGCTCTGTTGGGGAATACAGCTACAGAACTGTCAGACCTCAAATTGAACCTGTGGCTTCTGGTATTTATTTCTTTATGCTACATCAAATATTGGCATATCCACTAACCATCAAAATGTTATTCAATGCATTTTTTTTTATAAACAATTTTATTGAGGTAGTTTTTGGCTTTGTAAACAGTTACAGACATCAACAGAAAGAAAGCTAAAAAGGCAAAAATGTGCAAACATCCACGTACATTCAATACTTCAGTCGTAACATACTGCACAAGCCCGCTCCTCTCCCACCGGTACTACCCGCCATTTTATCCCTCCTACTCTACTCTACTCTACCCCCCCCCACTCCGCTGATGCTCACTCTCCCGCAAAGAAGTCAATAAATGGTTGCCACCTCGAGGCGAACCCCTGTACAGATCCCCTCAAGGCGAACTTAATTTTTTCCATACCCAGGAAACTCGACATGTCTGCAAGCCACAACTCAGTCTTCGGGGGCTTTGAGTCCCTCCATGCCAATAGTATTCGTCGCTGGGCTATCAGGGAAGCAAAGGCCAAAACATCGGCCTCTTTCTCCCCCTAGTCTCCCGGGTCTTCCGAAACCCCAAAAATTGCCACCCCTGGACCCATCGCCACCAATGTTTTTAGCACCCGGGACATGACGCCCTCAAATCCCTCCCAGTACCCCCTAAGCTTAGGGCATGCCCAAAACATGTGAACGTGGTTCGCTGGTCCTCCCGCGCACCTAGCGCATTTGTCCTCTATCCCAAAGAATTTGCTCATCCGAGCCACCGTCATGTGGGCCCGGTGAACAACCTTAAATTGAATCAGCCCGAGCCTGGCACATGTTGCGGTCGAATTTACCCTACTCGGGGCCTCTGCCCACAGCCCGTCCTACATTTCCCCGCCTAGCTCCCCCTCCCATTTAAGTTTCAGTTCCTCCGTCTGGGACCCTTCCTCCCTCATGAGCACCTTATAAATATCAAAGACTCTACCCTCCCCTTCCCCCCCCCCCCCCCCCCCCCAGAGACTATTCTGTCTTGGATCCCCATTGGCGGGTGGCGTGTGAAAGATGGGACCTGCCTACGAACAAAGTCCTGCAACTGTAGGTATCTAAAATAATTTCCCCTTACCAGACCAAATTTCTCCTCCAAGCTCCTCAAACTCGCAAAGCTCCCTTCCAGGAACATATCGCCCACTCTTCCCACCCCCGCCCGCCGCCATGCTCGAAACCCCCCATCCATACTCCTGGGGGCAAACCGATGGTTGTCGCAGATTGGCGCCCAACCGGCGCCCCCATCTCCCCTACATGCCTCCTCCACTGGCCCCATATCCGCAGGGTCGCCACCACTACCGGGCTGGTGGAGTACCTGGCTGGCGGTAGAGGAGCCGTGACCAGGGCTGCCAGGCTGGAGCCCCTGCACGAAACCGCCTCCACTCTCTCCCAGATAGACCCCGTACCCACCATCCACTTCCTTATCATTAGTGATGTTGGCCACCCAGTAATAATTAATCAGACTCTGCAAAGCCACCCCTCCCTCGCTGCGGTTCCTCTTCAGCATCGCCTTCTTCACCCGCGGGGAATTTCCTGCCCAGACAAAGCCGATGATCATCCTGTTAACTCTTTTGAAAAAGGACTGTGGGACAAAGATCGGGAGGCACTGAAAAACAAACAGAAATCTAGGGAGGTTTGTCATCTTTACAGTATGCACCCTCCCTGCCAGCGACAGCAGGAGTGCATCCCATCTCCGAAACTCTCCCTTCATTTGCTCCACCACCCTGGCCAAATTTAACTTGTGCAGCCTTCCCCAGTCTCGCGCCACCTGGATTCCCAAGTACCTGAAATTTTCCTCAACCAGCCTAAACGGTAGCCCTCTCAATCTGTTCTCCTGGCCCCTTGCCTGTACCACAAACATTTCACTCTTGGCCATATTTAATTTATATCCTGAAAACTGCCTGAACTTCCTCAACATTCCCAGTGTACTTCCCATCCCAGCCACTGGGTCCGACACGCACAGGAGCAGGTCGTCCGCATAAAGAGAGACCCTATGTTCTACCCCGCCCCTCACCATCCCCTTCCATCCCTCTGCGGCTCTCAGCGCAATCGCCAGCGGCTCTATGGCCAGCGCAAACAGCAGCGGGGAGAGCGGGCCCTCGGTACAGACTAAAGTACTCCGACACTTCTCTGTTAGTTTTGACGCTGGCCTTTGGGGCCTGATATAATAATTTAATCCAATTCACCAGTCCCTCCCCGAACCCAAACCGTCCGAGCACCTCCCATAGATAGTCCCACTCCACCCCGTCAAAGGCCTTCTCGACGTCCATCGCCACCACTACCTCTACCTCCCTGCCCATCATTATCACATTAAGTAATCTTCTCAGGTTGGCCGCCAGCTGCCTACCTTTCACGAACCCAGTTTGGTCCTCCCCAATCACCTCCGGTACGCAGTCCTCCATTCTAACCGCCAGTACCTTTGCCAGAAGCTTGGCGTTAACATTAATCAGGGAAATTGGCCTGTAGGACCCGCACACTTCCGGGTCTTTATCCGCTTCAATATCAGTGATATAGTGGCTTGCGACATTGTCAGCGGCAGGGTCCCTCTGTCCCTTGCCTCATTGAAAACCCTCGCCAAGACCGGGCCCACCAGCTCAGAAAACTTCCTATAGAACACTACTGGGTATCCATCCGGCCCGGGGCTTTCCCCGACTGCGTGGCCTTTAGACCCCCCAATACCTCCTCCACTCTATTCGGGGCCCCCAGCTCATCCACTCGCCCCCACCTACTGTTGTGAATGTTAACCCGTCCAGAAACCTTTTCATCTCCTCCTGTTCTTCCGGCGGCTCCGAAGTATACAGCTTACGATAGAAGTCCCAGAATACCTTATTCAATCCTGCCGGGCCTTCCACTTTGCGCCCCTCCCCATCCATCACTCTACTTATTTCCCTGGCCGCCTCCCTCCTCCTGAGTTGCTGCGCTAATAGTCTGCTAGCCTTTTCCCCATGCTCGTACACCACGCCCCTCGCCTTCCTAAGCTGTTCCACGGCCCTACTCGTGGATAATGCCCCCAGTTCCGCCTGTAGTCTCTGCCTCTCCCTGAGTAAAACCTCCCCCAGGGACTCCGCGTACTCTTCATCTATCCGACCCATTTCCCTGACCAATCTATCCATCTCTGCCCTATCTGCCTTGGCTCTGTGGGCCCCAATTGAAATCAGCTCCCCCCCCGCACTACTGCCTTTAGCGCCTCCCACAGGGTCGCCGCTGAGACCTCCCCGTGTCATTCACCTGCAAGTAATTTTGCATACACCTCCGAAGCCTCTCACAGATCCCCTCCTCCGACAGCAGTCCCACGTCTAGCCTCCATTGCGGGCGTTGGTTGTTCACCCCCCCGATCTGCAGGTCTACCCAGTGCGGGGCATGGTCTGAGATAGTAATTGCCGAATATTCCGTGTTCTTTACCTCCCCTATACAATCCCTGCTTAGTACAAAGAAATCTATCCTAGAATATACTTAATGGACGTGCGAGTAAAACGAGTAGCCCCTTCATGTCGGCTGTCTGGCTCTCCAGGGGTCCACTGCCCCCGTTTGCTCCATAAACCCTTTCAGCTCCCTTGCCATTGCTGGGAGTCTACCCGTTCTGGGACACGACCGATCCAAAGCCGGGTCAAGGACCATGTTAAAGTCCCCCCCCATTATTAGCCTGCGAGAGTCCAGGTCCGGGATCTTCCCCAGCACTCTTTTAATGAAGTCCACGTCATCCCAGTTCGGGGCATATATATTCACCAGCACCACTTTTCTCCCCTCCAGTCTGCCCCGTACCATCAGGTGTCTGCCCCCCCTGTCTGCGGCTATACCCTCAAATTGCACCCGCTTGTTGATCATGATTGCCACCCCCTTGGACTTCGAGTCCAAGTCCGAGTGGAAGACCTGGCTTATCCAGCCCTTCCTTAGCCTGGTCTGGTCAGACACTTTCAGATGCGCCTCCTGCAACATAATTACGTCCGCCCTCAGAGTCCGCAGGTGCGCGAACACCCGCGCCCTCTTAACTGGCCCATTCAGTCCCCTGACGTTCCAGGTGATCAGCCTGGTTGGGGGGCACAACCCACCCCCTTTCCCACGCTGATCAGCCATAGCCTTTCTTGGGCCGGCCCCCGGCCCGTGCGTCGCGCCATTCCTGGCCCGCCTGTTGGCTGCCTCCACCCTCGACCTCCTTTCCAGTGCCTATTTCAAGTCCCTCCCACATCAGCAGAAGAACCCCCCCCCTAACAACATCCCCCGATACCCCCACCCCTGCCATCCACAGGCTGTGATCTCTCTTCTCCCCCCCCCCCCCCCCCCCCCACCTGACTCCCTTGACTAGCCAATCTGCTAGCCCGGTGACTCAACACTCCGGTGCCCTCCTGTCTCATTCCCATTGTTTCCCCGTCCTCCTCCCCGGCGCCCCGTCCCCCTCTCCAATCCACTGGAGCAAACTCACTGGCACAGGAAGGCATGGACATCAACAAAACAAAAACCCCCCAACCCACGTCCTTGGCCCCCCTTGCTGACTGGCCCCCCTTCGTTACCATGCCGGCTCCAGTGTCCTCCGCGAGCCGCACAAAAAGTACAAATCTGCCCGAAAAGGAAAAAACAGAAAAAAGAGCAAAAAACAAAAACATAAGAGAAAATAAAACAAAAAAAACCCAAACCAATGTCCATGAACAAAGGAAAGAGTCCCAAATGTTTCGCTTGGCACCTTTGACCCAGCAAACCGTTGAACAGCAGTCCAGGCCCATTCGGCGTACCTTCATACGGTAGTCCTCGGGCACTAATTTGCGCCCGTGGGGCCTCTTTTCGGGGCCAGCCCCTGATCCCTCGCACAGTCCATCGCTTCTTCAGGCTCTGAGAAGTAGTGGTGTTGACCCTCGTGCGTGACCCATATACGAGCCGGGAACAGCAGACCAAACTTCACGTGCTTCTTGAACAGCACCTCCTTGACATTCTTAAAGGCTGCTCGCCGCCGAGCCACCTCCTGGCTTAGGTCCTGGTAAATGCGGAGGACACTGTTGTTCCACGCGCTGCTCCTGGCTCTCTTTGGCCACCGCAGCACCCGCTCCTTGTCCATGAACCTGTGGAACCGAATCACCATCGGGCTGGGGGAGTCCGCCTGGCCGCCCCTGCCTCGCCTGCACTCTGTATGCTCCCTCCAGCTCCGGCGGTCACGGAAAAGCTTCGGCCCCCATCAGCTGCATCAATAGGTCTGCTACAAACGCTGCGGCATCAGCTCCCTCAGCCTCCTCCGGGAGGCCGACCATCCTCAGGTTGTTCCTGCGGGCTCTATTCTCCAGCTCCTCCACTCTGTCTAGCAGTCTTCTCTGCCGCTCCTTCAACCCGTCAACTTCTAGCGCCGCAACCGTCTGCGCATCCGCCTGCTCCTCCACCGCCTCTTCCAGCTCCTTAACTTTAACATCTTGCGCCTCCAGCCTCTGGTTCAGCTGATCCACCGCTCTCTGGATTGGGTCCAAGTTGTCCCGCTTCAGCGCTTCAAAACTGGATTTCATTACCTGGAGCATGTTATCCAGCGCCTGCTGGATTGCTGAGTCCGGGGTCCGTGTGTCCGCCATCTTAGGTTCCAGGTAAGTTGCTTCAGCTCCTTGTCTCTGTCCCTTTTTCTCTCTCCTGCCTCCTGGACACCCGCTGTTCCATGTGCCGCAGCCCGCTCCTCAGCACTTTCACCGCCGCCTTCCTTCAGCTCTGTGAATCAGCCCCTAAACGCCCACCGGAGTGAGAGCCCGCCGAATGTGCGGCTCACTCGGACATCGCCGCCACCGGAAGTCTCATTCAGTGCATTTATAAAGTATTATCATTTTATTCTATTCCATAAACTTTGACATTTTCAAAAGAAAAATAAAATGAAACTGCACAATAATGTGGCAGTTCATGTTAAAGAATAAACTTCCTGGGAAAAGTGACCATTAATTAAAAGTTGTTGCTCCTCATTCATGAGTATTTTTGAAGCAGGGAACTGATTTTAATTATCATAAAAATGCCAACAGCTTGGTTCAGTTTAAATGCTCTCGCCTTTGAGACAGTAGGCCGCTACCTCGATCGCTCAGCTGGTAGAGCGGAGGACTGTAGATGATTAAAATTGACATCCTTAGGTCGCTGGTTCAATTCTGGCTCGAAGGAAGCCTCCCATCCGTTTGGGCAGCACGATGGCCTAGTGGTTAGCACAGCTGCCTCACGGCGCTGAGGTCCCAGGTTCGATCCCGGCTCTGGGTCACTGTCCGTGTGGAGTTTGCACATTCTCCCCGTGGGTTTCGCCCCCACAACCCGAAGATGTGCTGGGTAGGTGGATTGGCCACGCTAAATTGCCCCTTAATTGGAAAAAATAATTGGGTAATCTAAATTTATTTTTTAAAACCTTTGAGACAGTAGGCTGTGAGATCAAACCCCAGGAGAAAGACTTTAGAAAATAATCGAGGCTGACTTTTGAGTAGAGTACTGAAAGAATTATGCATTGTCGAATACACAATCTTTTGGGTGAGACAGTAAAGCTCAGCTCTGTTGTAACATCTTTAACATGCTATGACGAGAGGGGAAGTGTGTCATGTGATCCATTCTCAGTTTCATTTTGCCTGTGATCAGAACACAGCACACACAGCTCTGCAGCTCATATTTTCAAGCTTTCTACCTTTAAGTAAATGTTCTGAAGTCTTAATGTTCCTATTCTTAATGAATGAACCCACAATATTTGCAAAATCCTTCATGAGGGCTTGGTGCCTTTATATCATTATAAAAACACAAATAGGTCACAGCAATCGTGACAACAAGATTAAGTACAGATACAACATAGTGATCAGCCTTACATCTTGCTGCTCAGGGCAGCATGGTGGTACAGTGGTTAGCACTGCTGCCGATGGCACTGAGGACCCGGGTTCGATCCCAGCCCTGGGTCACTGTCTGTGTGGCGTTGCACATTCTCCCTGTGTCTACGTGGGTCTCACCCACACAAACCCAAAGATCTGCAGGCTAGATGGATTGGAAAAAAATCCTCTGAATTGGAAAAATAAATAATTGGGTACTCTAAATTTTAAAAAAATATAAAAATTCTGTGTAAACATAAATCCCATCATACCAGCTGAAGTGTTTGCCAAGATTCAAATGATCTGTCCAAAGAAAGTTGGCAGCTATTCAGTATTGTCCAAGATTGACACAGGGGCAAGTGCCAGTGTACTCGCTCTGCAAATTCTAAAGGACATGTATCCACAGAAATGGAAGGCCATGGCGAAAACTTCTGCTGTGAAACTTTCAGGGCATAACGGTTCACTAGTTCCATGTGCAGATGCCATAGTACTGGAATGCAAGTACATTCACTCTTCCAGAGTGTTGCAGAAGTTCGACATCATAAGGACTAAGGCCCAATAACTATAGGTCTACCAGCATGCTGTGACCTCGCATTGACTGGTTCCATGGATTATCATCAGACCTCACACAAATCAAGATCAGAAACTTATATCAGTTCATAACCTTTCCAAGATTTTGCCAAAATTGTCAGTTTCAAGTGAGCTGCAATGTTACCCTCGCAAGAGAATGCAAGTCTGTCAATTGGCATGGTAATATTGCGCAACATAAATGCCAGAAGCTACAAGAAGAAACGGTGAAAGATTCAACACCACAGAAACTGGAAAACATCACTGAAGAATGGCTTGATTCAATTCAGCATATCCATGAGTATGTGAGAGCATTTTGGCCTTATCAGGACAAGCTAGGCCTCTCCTGGAGGGAGTCATTTTTAAAGACAGGCAGATCATGATATTGAAATCTTTGTGACCTGATATTCTTCAACAAGTTAATCACTCGCACATGGTTATAGATCGGACAAGAAGATTCACCAGAGAGGCAATCTATTGGTTGGTATGATCAATGACATTGAAGTCGTCGTCAAGAAGTGTGAGGTGTGTCAAGAGCATATGTCAAGTCAGCACAAAGTCCCATTGATTCCACATGAAGCTCCGACCGATCCATGGTCCAAACTAATTTCTATCATGTCCATGGCACTGACTTCGTCACTATCAAATATTTTGCCAAGTACCCCATTATTTGACAATTGCTCAATGTGTGAAGGATGTTGAGGATAACTGTCACACACTGTAACCGAAGAGCTGTTTTCAGTTTATTTAGTGTACCTAGAGAGATCATTCAGGCTCAAAGGGCCGAATGACCTCCTCCTGCTTCTATTTTCTTTTTTTTTGTAATTAAGGGGCAAATTAGCATGGCCAATCCACCTACCCTGCACATCTTTGGGTTGTATAATGGGGTACTTGTTAAAATATTTGATGGTGATGACGTCAGTGCCATGGACATGAAAGAAATTGGTTAGCTTTTCGGGCTGAGACCCAAGCAGTCACGGGAAGAATGTGCAAACTCCACACGGATAGTGACCCGGGGCCGGGATCAAACCTGGGTCCTCGGCGCCGTGAGGCAGCAGTGCCAACCACTGTGCCACCGTGCTGCTTGCGCTTCTATTTTCTATTACAAACAACGGTTTGCAATTTATTGGTAAGGCACATCAGGATATGTGAGAGGAATGGGATATCGATCACACTAATACTTCTCCTCATTACCCTGAATCGAAAGGCCCAGCTGAACGAATGATTCACATGGTGAACTCCCAAATTCTGAAATGTAGACAGACCAAGCAAGAGTTAAGCATAGCAATGTTACGTCAGAGTGCAACACTCTAAGTGCAACTATTCTATCACCGGCAAAGTTTATGATTGGCAGGTCAGTGTGTTACAATCTATCTACTGTTAGTCATTCTACTCTCTCAGAAATTAGAGAGCAACTATTAAACCCACAGAATAAAAATGTGGGTACAGAATTGCCAAGTTTCGAGTTGGAACAACAAGTTTGCATCCAGGATTTCACAAAACGTACATTGCAATCAGTCACAGTTACAAGGATTTATTCGGAATCAAAGTCCTATGAAGTCATTCCACTCAAAAGTGCATATTGATGGGTCACTGAGGACAAATCAGATCCTTAAAACCTCAGTTTCACTCCGCCCGTCCCCTCAACCAGCCCCCTCACCCCGGCCCCTTTTACACCCATATTGCATCAAAGACGAGATTTCAAATGCAACGAGGGATAACATCCAAGAATGACAACCTCACAGACCATTGTGAGCCATTGAAGAAACCTCATGATAAGGTTGCCATTACAAGATCTTGGCATACCAGCAGATTACCTCTATACTTTAGAGACTCATAGATTCACCAGTCCTAAACACTTATGCAATGGTTACTAAATGTGACCAAGTATTGTAAATGATGGATGGAGGTGTGGCAAGTATTTTAAAAAGGAAAGCGGGTGTTGGAATATGGCTTGCAGGGGAGCAGCATGCTTTCGCTCGAGGGGACGTGTGTTATGTAATATGCCTGTTTCACTCTGGCCTGTGGGCAGAACACAGCAGACCTAGCTCTGCTACTGATGCCTTCTAGCTTTCTCCCTTTGTATAAATATTCCTAGTCTTAATAAATGAACCTACAATGTGTTTGCACAAGCGGATATGAGTGATTGGTGCCTTTTATATCATATAAAAATCTGTCTATTACGTAAACTGTAATGTAGAAATTATCTCAGGACTGGATTCAAAAACAGCCAGCTCCTGCCCTCAGCCCTGCTAAAAATGCATTTTCTCCATTATTTGTGGAACCTTGCTCTGTGCATTTTGCTTCTGCAACAACAGTTATTACATTTTAGAAGTAATTCAGCAGTTGTAAGGTGCTTTGTGAGACAGAGTTGACAAGTATTAAATAAATGCTATTTTTTTTATAGATTGGTCCACGTTTTGGTGAAGTAGTAATTCAAAGATCCAAAAGATAACATAGGGAAGGGATGAGCCCATGACACATTGTTTTGGGGATAAAAGATAAAGCACTAAAGAAAGGAAAAACACATGTTTGAAACAAGAATATCTCTTATTTCAGGTCAGACTGTGGGAAATATTGAAGTTGAATTTCATAGGTTTGTGCAGTCACATCAGAAAATAAATACGCATGATAGCTGCAGAATTATAAAAATCAATTTGTTCAGTTAGGGAAGTGAAACTACCACTCCCATGTAATCTGGTCTGCATGTGTCACAATCCCACACTCTGTGATTAACTCTTAATGCTCACCGAAGCAGCCAAGTAAGCCACCCCTTTGCAGATAATCGCCACCAAGTTCAATGATAAGAAAATTGGACAGATCTACTGGCAACAATGCAGACATCATATCAGACTAAAAGTAATACACCCTCTAATTGGTTGATCCTGAAAAGTCCTCCTTACTAACACGTAGAGGCTATTGCCTAACTGAAGGTGAGCTGTCCCAGAAACTAGTTAAGCAAACCCGGGTCCCTGGCACTCTGAGGCCGCAGCCACAATGTTTTCTGTTTCCCAGTTATTTGCCCCAACTCTATATCGGTGTCAGGCATATCAGTCAACATCTCAGGATCCTGCTTCACCAGCCTGTGGTCAGTCCTGGCAGAATAGATCTACCAGAAATGAGTCCACAATAATGTTAGATATGAGCATCCTTGAAAGTTCTTAATATTGACTTTGACCCCCATGAGGTCTCATGACTTCAAGTCAAAAAGGTTGAGGAAATTTCCTGATAATTGTCACTTCCTGCAGCCCTAACTGATCCATTCATGCTCCTCCATTTTGAGCACCACAGAGGAAACATGACAGAAGCAATGACTGAGAAAGTACTGCAGATGGGAGACTACCAATGACTGTGACCAAAAATGGCCGAATTGTACCACCTCTGTTTGAGACATAATTTCAGCAGTTGCAGTATTTTGTTTTTTGTTCAGGAAATAGTTCAGCCTATTCATGTCGTGGCAGCTTCCCACAAAGGCAGAACAGTTGTACTGGGTAGACATACACCAGCCTAAAATCAACAGTTGGTAAAATACTGGAGTCTATTCTAAGGATGTAGTAACAGGACACTGAGAAAATATCAAAGGGATTAGACAAAGCCATGAATTTATGAAAAGGAAATCACATTTTACAAATCCACTGGATTTTTTTACGATGTAAGTAGAATAGATAAGGGAGAACCAGTGGATGTGACATTTGGATTTTCAGATAACTTTTGATAAAGTCCCATAAGAGGTTAGTGTGCAAAATTAAAATGCGTGGGATTGGGTGTGATATATTGGCATGGATTAAAAATTGGTTGGCAGAGAGAAACCAGTCAAAATAAATGGGTATTTTACAGAGTGCCAGGCAGTGACTAGTGGTACCACAAGAAATATTGCTTGGGGCCCCAACTATTCACAATATATCAATGATTTGGATAAGGAAACCAAGTGTAATCTTTCCAAGTTGTTGATGGCACAAAACTAGGAAGGGATGAGTGGTGAGAAGGATGTAAAGAGGCCTCAAGACAATTTTGACAAGATGAGTGAGGAGGCAAATACATGGTAGGTGCAGTATCACAAGGCCTATCAAGGCCAAAGTTCTTGGCAGTCCAATCAGAGTCCTGCTTTTGTCTGAATGTATGTGAATTACTCATCAAAATTCAGAAAGTAGATTATAAAAATAAAGAATAAGATCATGTTAGTATTGACAATGACGAACAAAAATGTAATCAGACTGGTTATTGTCATCATCTATAACTGGGAGGATTTGGCAGAAGTGATATAAAGCAAATAAATTACAAAATAAACTCCAGGAGTTACATTTGCTACTTGCTACTTTTAATTTAACAACTAGCTGCGTGATTGACATTTGGCAACTAAGTATGAGTGCATAGTTTTATGTGATGTTTTCAAGCACAAGTTGTCAGAGTTGAACTTGGCTTGCTTATCTGAACTCTATTGAATGCTGGCTTTTTTTGACTGAAAGTTGAATTCTTCTTTTGCATTTGTACTTTCCCCTTTTTTTATGCTTCAAATCTTCCCAGCTATTTACAGATGAAAAGTACTGTTTTCTTATGAAGCCTGAAAAGTCAATAATGAAGTCAGGCTATCATCTGGTTTTCTGATTTTGTTATTAAAATACTTTTTTTCCCCATATAACCATATCTTGCAACCATAATCTGAGGAGCACAACTGACAATAAAGGATAATCAGTATTTTTTCTGTGGAAGTTGAGAGGGTTAGTTCTAATTTGGCATCGTCCATGGCAGTTACATGTTCTCTCCTGTGGGTCTCCTGAAAATCATTGCTAGCCTGGATGTTTTACTGTTTCTATTTTTGTCTGTTCTTGGATAAAATAGTTTTTTTTTAAATCTCTTACATTCCAACAGAGCAGCTGTCTTTTGTTATTTTCTCCCTTATTTTTCACTGTCAGTAGAATAAATGTTTACAAATAGCGCAGCAAGCTCCAAGCCTGTGCAGTCTCTCAAGGTAACTTTGGTTCGTTGATGATGCTGTCTGATTTTGACCATACTGGCAATAACTACCCAGAAGCCTTTGTTCAACTGACATTTCATTACAAATGACCTACTCCTCACTAGACTATTGATCCTAAAGTAGGATACAGCACCTATAATTTAGATTTGATTGTACTTTTGCCCGAGTAGTGGCCCATGCAGTCGGAAGATATCGAAATCCCCACTTCCCAGTCCATGTAACTTTGCCACGTGTGTGGTATCTGCAGCCCAGAGTGCACTCACTTCAACACCAGCAAATCTTCCCCGACTCTCAGTCTCCTTACTCACAGTTGCTGTCGAACAATTTGTTCAACCTTCACACCAGCGCATGGCATCGCCTGACATCTGTGTGTGTCCAGTCCCGAGAATCTTAAATTCCTCCCGATGCCAGTGATTTTTCTGTCTTCGCCCCATCCTCGTCGCCAGTTTTCTTTTCTGTTATATTTCTTTGTCACTTGTGGTGGCAGCCATGTTGTGCGTGGTTGCACATTTGGCAGCTCCTACTCACGGTGGTTGTTTGTTTTCACTCCTTTTCCCAGTTGCCGGGTGGATGTTTTGGAGAAAAAAGGTGCAGGGGGAGTGGAGGAAATCTGTACTCCACTGGTGAGGTCGGTGGATTGATCCGCGGACCAGAAGTGGGTCTAGAAGAAAGGAGTTACAAGAGCAAGAAACTTTTTGTATGACACAGGGGAAGATGGCAGAGGGTAAAGGGATGGCCCTACCAGCCCAATGGTCAACGGAGCAGTTGGTGGACCCAGAACCAGGCGATCCAGAAAGTGGAGGAGGCAGTGGGGAGCACGAGGAGCAGCTTACCTCATTGGCGGACAAAATTGGGAGGCCGAGGGTGAAGGAATTTTCGTACTTCTCCCATGTGCACAGGTGTACTCGCGGATTCATTACTTTGAGGTGGACAAGGCTCTGCTGGCGGCTGTGGTCGATTTTGGATATTCGGTGATTGTGGTCTCTGACCATGCGCCATACTGGGTGGACTTGCAGGTGGACTGAGGGGAGAGCCGTGCGCCCACATTGGAGATTAGACGTGGGTTGCTGGCAGACAAAGAGGTGTGTGAGTAGGTGAGATGGAACTGAATGACAGGGGTGAGGTTTCGGCAGCCACGATATAGGAGGCACTTAAGGCAGTGGTCAGGGGGAGTTTATATCATTCCGGGCGCATTGGAATAGTACGGAGTGGGCAGAGATGGCTAGGCTAGTGGATGAGATCCTGCAGGTAGCTAGGAGGTACTCCGATATCCCGAACGGTTCAGGTTTGGGCAGAGGTTTGTGGATTGGGTCTGGTAGTTATGTAAGGCACTGGTTGCGAGTGTTAAGACAAATCGGGTGAGTTTGGGGTATTTGGGATCGCATCATATAATCTACAGTGCAGAAGGAGGCCATTCGGACCATCGAATCTGCAAAGCCCCTTGGAAAGAGCACCCTACTTAAGCCCACAGCTCCACCCTATCCCAGGAACCCCACCTAACCTTTTTAGACACTAAGGGCAATTTTGTTTTTTAAATTTAGAGTACCCAATTATTTTTTTGCCAATTAAGGGGTAATTTAGCGTGGCCAATCCACCTACCCCTCACATCTTTGGGGTTGTGGGGGCGAAACCCACGCAAACACGGGGAGAATGTGCAAACTCCACATGGACAGTGACCCAGAGCCGGGATCGAACCTGGGACCTCGGTGCCATGAGGCTGCAGGGCTAACCCACTGCGCCACCGTGCTGCCCACTAAGGGCAATTTAGCATGGCCAATCCACCTATCCTGCACATCTTTGGTCTGTGGGAGGAAACCGGAGCACCCGGAAGAAACCCACGCAATCACGGGGAGAAAATACAAACTCCATACAGACAGTCACCCAAGGTCGGAATTGAACCCGGGTCCTTGGAGCTGTGAGGCAGCAGTGCTAACCACTGTGCCGCCCAGGAAGATACAATTAAGTCTGCTGCTGCAAAGAAACAGGGTAAGTTTTAAGTTGCTTAGGAAAGCAAGAGAATTCCCTATTCCTCTTTAAATAGTGCAGTGGGATCTTTTACAGCAACCTGAAAGACGATGGAGCCACAGTTTCATCTCATCTCATCCAAAAGACAGCACCTCCAACAGTGCAGCACATGCTCATTACTGCAGTGAAATGGCAAATTATGTGCTCAAGTCCATGGAGTGGGGCTTGAACTCACAACCTCTGACATTGACATGTGATGATGTCTGCACAGAGCTGACAGCTAGATTTCATACTTATCATAAGTAAGTTACAGTGGAAATTGGTACATTTGGATGGAGTGAAGGCAGGATCAAACTCAGAAGTAATATTCTCCCAGATAATTTTTCAATATACTGCGCCAAGGTTTGTAGATTGATAATGATCACTTGGAATCACTATCTGTAGAATTATACCCAATGAGAGAGTTAATGGGCGAAATTCTCCGCCCCCCACGACGGGTGGGAGAATAGCGGGAGGGCTTTCCCGACTTTTTTGACGCCCTCCCGCTATTCTCCCACCCCCCCGCCGAAATCCCGACACGAATCGCTGCCGCCGTTTTTTTACGGCCGGCAGCGATTCACAGCTGTTAGAAGGGCCGAAGTCCCAGCCCTTTACGACCTTTTTACGAACGGCAAACACACCTGGTCCTGCCGTTCGTAAAAACGTCGTGACCACCTGGAAAAAAATAACCATGGCACCGATTGGCACGGCAGTACCACGGCCGTGCCAAGGGTGCCATGGGCCCGCGATCGGTGCCCACCGATCGCGGGCAGCGGGCCCGATGCCCGCGCACTATTTGTCCTTCCGCCGCCCCGCAGTATCAATACGCGGGGCGGCTGAGGGGCAACCCGGACCGCGCATGCGCGGGTTTCGCGCAAAACGCGATGACGTCACCCGCGCATGCGCGGGTGGAGTCTTCCCACCTGCGCATGCGCGGCTGACGTCATATGACGCGTCAGCCGGCGCTAAGTCCGACAAGCGGTCTTAACGATTTTCGTTAAGCCCGACTTGTCGGAGCCTCCGACGTCGGGCTGCTAGCCCCGACCGGGGACCAGAATCGGTCCCCCGTCGGGAAGGGGCGCGATGCCGTAAAACCCGCCCGGGTTTTATGGCAGTTTGACGATTTCTCCCGTTTTGGGAGAATTTCGCCCAATGTCTTCCGAAAGGCAGAAGGCAAAATAAAAGAAAACAAACAAGTAAAAAAACATTTGTGTTATTGATTTAGTTTTTTAAAAAGGCTGTAGGGCAGCACGATGGCACAGTGGTTAGCCCTGCTGCCTCGTGGCACCGAGGACCCGGGTCACTGTCCATGTGGAGTTTGCATATTCTCCCCATGTCTATGTGGATCTCACCCCCAAAACCCAAAACGATGTGCAGGGTTGGTGAATTGGCCACGTTTAATTGCCCTTAATTGAAAAAAAAAGAATTGGGTACTTTAAGTTTTTTTTTTCAAAAAGGTTGTGACCCACTTGCTGCATTGATCTTTCTACACTTTCTCTTAATATGCCTCAATCGAGCAGTACGGTGGCGCAGTGGTTAGCGCTGCTGCCTCACAGCACCGAGGACCCGGGGTCAATTCCGGCCCTGGGTCACTGTCTGTATGGAGTTTGCACATTCTTCCCGTGTTTGCGTGGGTTTCGCCCCCACAACCCAAAGATATGCAGGCTAGGTGGATTGGCAAAATTGCCCCTTAATTGGAAAAAAAGAATTGGGTACTCTAATTTTTTTTAAGCTTACAGACCATCAGTGTGGGCAGGCAAAGATGGCCATTCACAGATTCGGGATCAGCAGGGAGGTTTGCTCTGGTCGCCTGCTTATTTTCTGCAGTGGGATCTTTTACAGAGAAAATATACAGTGCACACCTAAGGCTTGGTAAACACAGAGAACATGATATCTGGTACACACATTATGATTAAGGGCTTGAGAGGGATTTGGACACGTGCTTCTCTGTTGATGTTCACCTTTATCGCCCAACATAAAAAAGACAAATGACTATCAACACTCTGTAGAGATTATGATTAGTATGTTTACAAACTAAAATCAACAAGAAAACAGCAAATGTGAATAAAATTATGTTCTACTTTCAAAGAAGTGAAGAAATAATGCGAGGAGTGTGTCAGTAACTCCTCAAATAGTAGGCGCACCCAGGTGTGGTGAGAAAGAACATCTTATTTACGTATATAAAGCAACAAATAAACTTGAAATAATTTCCACAAGTTACAATTTGTTGCTTACTGAGTCACACCAGGGTGGAGAGAGGACACAAAGAAATCCCCTGATTAATCATATGACTCGAGTGTGTGTGTGTGTCTCTCTCTCTCTCGCCCACTCAATGTGTGTCACATCTTTCCCCCAAAAGAAAAAAACAATTTTGGAGTTTGAAAAAAATTAATCCAAAGAACACACCCAACCACAAGCAGGCAGTCACTCAATCAAGATGGCTGTTGATGCTATCTCAGATTTGGGATTGGTATTTGATTGCCTGCTGTTTCAGCTGCAGCAGTTTTTGTTTATTCCTTTAGAAACTGTGGACAATTCAGAGGACCACTGGGAGCCTGCGTTTCAGGAAATTCCTCAGTCATCCATTCCCAGTTTTGTTCCCGTCTTATCCACTTCACTGCAAAATTTGCTTGGTGGATTTTGAGAGCCCGAGACGATGGCACGTCAGCAGCTGAGGCCATCATGCACATGTTTCAGTTTTCACGTAACCTTAAAGCCTGTATTGGCTAATGAGATAGCCACCAAAACAGTGGATAATCATTACCACCCTGTCTCAGTACCTCAAATATGATATAAAGTTGTAAGTTGTTACACAAAGCTGAATGCTTTAATCATAAAAATAACAAGTAAACTCACAATAATCTGCAGGAACTTAATTACATATAAATAACAATTTACGGTAATCTGCAGGATCTTAATTATATGGGTGGCACCACCACTGTGCTAAATGGGATAGATTTTGAGCCGATCTAGCAACTCATAACTGGGTGTCCATTAGGGGCTGTGGGCCATCAGCTGCAGCAGAATTGTACATAACCACAATCTTATGGCCCAGCATATTTCTCTACTCCATCATTAACATCAAACGGGGGGGGGGGGGGGGGGGGGGGGGGGATCAACACTCATCAGTATAGCGTGCAGGATAGCATGCATGGAGCAGTGTGAGGTATCCTTCAAAATGAGGTGCCAACATGATGATACATCACAGGCCTACAGGCATGTCAAATAGCGGAAGCAGCAAGCGATAGAGCTAAGCAATCCTCCCAACCAACAGATCAGATCTAATCTCTGCGGTCCTATCACATCCAGTCGTGAATGGCGGTGGAAATTAAACAACTAGCTAGAGGAGGAGATTCCACAAATATCCCATCCTCAATAATGGGGGAGCCCAGAATATCAGTGCAAAAGACATGACTGAAGCATTTGGGTCATCTTCAGGCAGAAGTGCTGAGTGGGATCCATCTTGTGCTCCTCCTGAAGTTCCTAGCATCATAGATACCAGTCATCAGCCAATTCGACTCAAGAAACAACTTAGGGCACTGGACACTGTGAAAGAAATAGGCCCTGACAACATTCCGGCAATAGGACTGAAGACTTGTCCCCCAGAGCTGCCACACTTCCAAGCCTAGCTGTTCCAGTACAGCAACAACACTGGTATCTCCACAATAATATTGAAAATTGCTCAGATATGTCCTGTACACAAAAAGAAGGATAAATCCAACCTGGCCAATTATTGCCCCATCATTCGGTTCTCAATAATCAGAAAAGTTGTGCAAGGTGTCGTCAACAGTGCTCGCAAGCAGCACGTATTCAAAAATAACCTGCTCACTGACGCTCTGTTTGAGTTCCACCAGGGCCACCGAGCACCTGACCTCATTACAGCCTTGGTCCAAACACGGACAAAATATCTGAACTCAAGGGGCGAGAGGAGAGTGACTGCCCTTGACACCAAGATAGCATTTAACTGAGTGTGACATCAAGGAGCCCGAGCAAAACTGAAGTTCATGACACTCGAGCGGAAAACTTTCCACTGGTTAAAGTCATACCGAGGACAAAGGATGATGGTTCTTGTTGATGGAGGTCAATCATCTCAGTCACAGTACATTGTTGCAGGAGTTAATCTTCAGCCAATTCATCAATGATCGTCCTTCCATCAAAAGATCAGAAATGGAGGGCAGCACGGTGGCGCAGTGAGTAGCACTGCTGCCTCATGGCGCCGAGGTCCCAGGTTCGATCCCGGCTCTGGGTCACTGTCCATGTGGAGTTTGCACATTCTCCCCGTGTTTGCGTGGGTTTCGCCCCCACAACCTAAGGATGTGCAGGCTAGGTGGATTGACCACGCTAAATTGCCCCTTAATTGGAAAAAATGAATTTGGTACTCTAAATTTAAAAAAAAAAATTTAAGTTTAAAAAAAAAAATAAGATCAGAAATGGGGAAGTTTGTAGATGATTGCACAATGTTCAGCACATCATGCAACTCCTCACTCCTCCGATACTGAATGTCGTGTCCAAATGTACCAAGACCTGGAAAATATTCAAGCTTGTGCTGATAAATGACAATGAGTGCCAGGCAACCATCATCTTCAACAAGAGAGAATCCAACCATCTCCCCTTGACATTCAATGGCACTACCATTGTTGAATTCCCCCACAATCAACATCCTGGGTTTGACCATTTACCAGAAACTGAAATGGACCAGCCATTTAGATACTGTGGCTACAAGACCAGGGAGGTTGGGAATTCTGCAGAATAACTCACCTCCTGACTCCCCAAAGTCTTTCCACCATCTACAACAGGTGAAGAGTGTGATAGAATACTGGTGACATGTAAGTGAAGGCCACACTTAGGTGGCTCTTGCTGGAGTCTTTGTTTTTTCAGTTTCTATGCCCGGCTTCAGGGGTACCTTTTGGATGAGTTGAAGTGGGAAGTCCTGAGGAGTCGGTGGAATGTTGAAGTTCCAGAAGAAACGCCGGGGGAAGAAGGGGACGAGCGATATCTGCCGATGAGTGTTGCTGTGAGTCCAACAGGAGGGAAGATGGCGGGTCCTAGTTCAGCGGGTGAGGCAACTCCCATCACGGTTGAGGTGACCGAGGTGGTGTCGGGAGTTTGAAAGGTTGTTCGCCAAACATTTAGAGGTGCTATGGAGGGAGTTGATGGCTTTGCTTAATGAGTGGGTGGAGGAGGCGCCTGCTGTGATAAAGATTGCATTAAAGAAGACGTCAGTTGAGGTGCGGGAGCAAGGAGAGGAGTTGAAGGGGGTAGAGGAGACATTGTCGCAACACAGTGACCAGTTCACCTCGATGGGTGAGGAGCTCTGGAGGGTGACGGAGTTCAATAGAGGGCTAAGAGCCAAGGTGGAGGACCTGCAGAGCAGGTTGAGGAGACAATATTTGAGGTCTGCCCGAGGGGGTGGACGGCTTGAAGCCAAATGAATATTTTGCAAACATTTTGGCCAAGTTGATGGGGGAGGGGGAGAAACCCTCCCTCAATGAGCTGGATAGGTCTCATAGGTCACTCAGGCCGAAGCCTAAAGGGAATGAACCACCAAGGGTGGTCATAGTCTGCTTCTACAGCTACCATATGAAAGAGAAAGTTTTGAGTTGAACAAAGCAGAAGCATAGCGTGAAGTGGGAAGGCATTGCTTTCCGTATATACCAAGGTCTGATGGCGAAATTGGTGAGAAGGCAGGTGGCCTTTGGATGGGTGAAGGCGGCATTGTACAGCAGTGGGGTGAGGTTCAAAGTGATGTTGCTCGTTCTGGGTGAGTGTGCTTAACACTTAATTTGGCTCTGTTTCGTTACTTAATTCTGGAGTCGCCAGGTATCGATTTTTTTTAAATATAATTTTTATTGGAATTTTTTACAGAAAATATAAAACGTAACGACAAACAATGAAATGCAACAGAATAACCCATAGTAACTGTAACACCCCCAGACTGTATCGACGCATGTATCCCATCCCCCACCCCCCCAACCCCAATGAACAACAAAAGAACTTAAAAATAAATTTAAATTAAATAAACAAACATAGTCATTGTCCGCCGCCCCCCCCCACCCCCCCCCCCCCCCCCCGCCACCTTTTCCCTCCCCCTTCCCCCCTCCCCCCCGGGTTGCTGCTGCTACTGTCCCCGTACCCTATCGTTGAGCCAGAAAGTCGAGAAAAGGTTGCCACCGCCTAAAGAACCCTTGTACCGACCCTCTCAGGGCGAATTTGATCTTCTCTAGCTTAATGAAACCCGCCAAGTCATTGATCCAGGTCTCCACGCTTGGGGGCCTCGCATCCTTCCATTGTAGCAAGATCCTTCGCCGGGCTACTAGGAACGCAAAGGCCAGCACACTGGCCCCTTTCGCCTCCTGCACTCCCGGCTCTACCCCAACCCCAAAAATCGCGAGTCCCCATCCTGGCTTGACCCTGGATCCCACCACCCCTGACACCGTCCTCGCTACCCCCTTCCAGAACTACTCCAGTGTCAGGCATGCCCAGAACATATGGGCATGGTTTGCTGGACTCCCCGAGCACCTGACACACCTGTCTTCACCCCCAAAGAACCTACTCATCCTCGTCCCAGTCATGTGGGCCCAGTGCAGCACCTTGAATTGGATGAGGCTAAGCCGCGCTTACGAGGAGGAAGAATTAACCCTCTCCAGGGCATCAGCCCATGTCCCGTCTTCGATCTGTTCCCCCAGTTCCCCCTCCCACTTAGCTTTCAGCTCCTCTACTTACGCCTCCTCCGCCTCCTGCATAACCTTGTAGATATCAGATATCTTCCCCTCTCCGACCCAGACCCCCGAAAGCACCCTGTCGCTCACCCCCCTCGCGGGAAGCGAAGGGAATCCCTCCACCTGCCGCCTAGCAAATGCCTTTACCTGCAGATACCTGAACATGTTCCCCGGGGGGAGCCCAAATTTCTCCTCCAACTCCCCCAGGCTCGCAAACCTCCCATCAATAAACAGGTCCCTCAGCTGTCTGATGCCCGCTCTGTACCAACCCTGAAATCCCCCATCAATGTTCCCCGGGACGAACCTATGGTTCACCCTTAACGGAGCCTCCATCGAAACCCCCACTTCTCCCCTATGTCGCCTCACTGCCCCCAAATCTTCAGGGTAGCCGCCACCACCGGACTCATGGTATACCTCGTAGGAGGGAGCGGCCACGGCGCCGTTACCAGGGCCCCCAGGCTTGTATCTCCACAGGACGCCCTCTCCATCCGTTTCCATGCTGCCCCCTCCCTCTCCATTACCCACTTGCGCACCATTGACACATTGGCCGCCCAATAATACCCCGAGAGATTGGGTAACGCCAGCCCCCCCCCCCCCCCCTCTCTACCCCGCTCCAAGAAGACCCTCTTCACCCTCGGGGTCCCATGCGCCCAAACAAAGCTCATGATGCTGCTAGTCACCCTTCTAAAAAAAGGCCCCAGGGATAAAGATGGGCAAACACTGAAAAAGGAACAAGAACCACAGGAGAACTGTCATTTTGACGGACTGCACTCTACCCGCCAACGATAGTGGCACCATGTCCCACCTTTTAAATTCCTCCTCCATCTGTTCCACCAGCCTGGTAAAATTAAGCTTATGGAGAGTCCCCTAACTCCTGGCCACCTGCACCCCCAGGTATCTGAAACTCTTCACTGCCCTCTTAAATGGGAGTCTCCCAATTCCCTCCTCCTGATCACCCGGGTGTACTACAAATACCTCACTCTTGCCTAAATTTAACTTATAGCCCGAGAAGCCCCCAAATTCCGCTAACAGCTCCATCACCCCAGGCATTCCCCCATCTGGATCCGCCACATACAACAGCAGGTCGTCCGCATACAGCGATACACAATGTTCCTCCCCACCCCGCACCAGACCCTCCATCTCCCTGACTCCCTCAACGCCATAGCCAAAGGTTCAATCGCCAGTGCAAAGAGCAAGGGGGACAGGGGGCACCCCTGCCTGGTCCCACGGTAGAGCCTAAAGTACTCCGATCTCCTTCCATTGGTAACTACACTTGCCATCGGAGCCGCGTAGAGCAGCCTCACCCATTTGATGAATCCCTCCCCGAATCCGAACCGCTCCAGCACCTCCCACAGGTACCCCCACTCAACTCTATCAAACGCTTTCTCCGCATCCAGCGCCACCACTATCTCCGCCTCCCCCTCCACTGCCGGCATCATAATAACATTTAGCAATCTCCGCACATTCGTGTTGAGCTGCCGTCCCTTGACAAATCCTGTCTGATCCTCGTGTATCACCCCTGGCACACAGTCCTCTATCCTGGTGGCCAGGATCTTCGCCAGCAACTTAGCGTCAACATTGAGGAGCGAGATAGGCCTGTATGATCCACACTGCAAGGGGTCCTTATCCTGCTTTAGGATCAGAGAGATCAGTGCCCGCGACATTGTCGGGGGCAAAGCCCCCCCCCTCCCATGCCTCATTGAAGGCTCGCACCAACAGGGGGGCCACCAGATCCGCATACTTTTTATAAAATTCCACCGGGAACCTTTCCGGCCCCGGCGCCTTACCTGACTGCATTTGTCCAATCCCCATGACTAGTTCCTCCAACTCTATCGGCGCCCCCAGCCCCTCTACCAGCTCCTCTTGAACCCTTGGGAACCATAGCCTGTTCATGAAGCTCTCCATCCCCCCTCTCCCCATCGGAGGTTCTGACCGGTACAGTTCCTCGTAGAAGTCCCTAAAGACCCCATTTACTTCTGTCCCCTTCTGTACTACATTCCCACCCCTATCCATCACTCCACCAATTTCCCTAGCCGCATCTCGCCTGCGGAGCTGATGCACCAACAACCTGCTTGCCTTCTCCCCATACTCATATACCGTGCCCTGCGACCTCCTCCACTGTGTCTCCGCCTTTCTCGTGGTCAACAAGTCAAATTTGGCCTGCAAACTACGCCGTTCCCCCAGCAACCCCTCCTCCGGTGCCTCCGCGTATCTCCTGTCCACATCCAGGAGCTCCCCCACCAGTCTCTCCCTCTCCTTCCTCTCCCTCCTTTCCCTATGGGCCCGGATGGAGATCAGCTCCCCCCGGATCACTGCTTTCAGAGCCTCCCAGACCATCCCCACCCAGACCTCTCCCGTGTCGTTGGTATCAAGATACCCCTCAATACTTCCCCGGACCCTCCTACACACCTCATCAGCCAGCATCCCCACATCCAGGCGCCAGAGCGGGCGCTGGTCCCGCGCCTCCCCCATCTCCAGATCAACCCAGTGCGGAGCATGGACTGAAATTGCTATGGCCGAATACTCTGCATCCTGCACCTTCGGGATCAATCCCCTGCTCAGGATGAAAAAATCTATTCGGGAATAGACCCTATGGACATGGGAGAAAAAGGAATACTCCCGCGCTCTCGGCCTCCCAAACCTCCAGGGATCCACCCCTCCCATCTGGTCCATAAACCCCCTCAGTACTTTGGCCTCCGCCGGTCTCCTACCCGTCCTTGATCTGGACCGGTCCAGTGGGGGATCCAGCACTGTGTTAAAGTCTCCCCCCATGATCAGGCCCCCTGCCTCCAGGTCCGGAATGCGGCCCAACAAGCGCCTCATGAAGCCGGCATCATCCCAATTCGGGGCATATACATTAACCAGCACCACCTTCTCTCCATGCAGCCTACCCTTCACCATAATATATCTGCCCTCCTTGTCCGACACCACCTCAGCCGCCTCGAACGCCACCCTCTTCCCCACCAGAATCGCCACCCCCCGGTTCTTCACGTCCAATCCTGAGTGAAAAACCTGCCCCACCCACCCCTTCCTCAGACGAACCTGGTCCGCCACCTTCAAGTGGGTCTCCTGGAGCATAGCCACGTCCGCCTTCAGCCCCTTCAGATGAGAAATTACCCTAGTTCTCTTAACCGGCCCATTCAGCCCCCTCACGTTCCAGGTAATCAGCCGGATCAGAGGGCAACCTGCAGTGATCCGGGGGGAGCTGATCTCCATTGGCAGTAGATGCGGAGAAGGTACATCGATAGTGTGGAATTATCTGATTGCAGTGTCGGAGAAATTTGGGATTGGGCCGAAGTTAATGGCATGGGTGCAGTTATAGCGAGCGTGCGCACAAGGTATGAATTCAGGGTATTTTTCATTGCACTGTGGAACAAGGGAGGGGTGCTCCATGTTTCCATTCTGTTTGCATTGGCGATAGAGCCCTTGGCTATTATGCTGAGGAGCCCGGAGTTGTGAAAGGGAATAGAACACAGCAACCCCTCCAACAACGAAGAGGTGGGTCACTATTGGTAAGGTCGGGAAGACGTTCTTCTCAAAGTCCCGCACCTGCATGTACTGGAAACCCCCCGCGCCAACCCAAACTTCTCACTCAGCTCCTCCAAACTTGTAAACCACCCAATATCTTGGCGTCCACTTTCAGCAGAAATATAGGCCTGTGTGACCCGCAAGCTGCCAGGTTCTTATCTTTCTTAAGCACAATGAGATGGAGGCCTGTCAAATCGTTTTCGGCAAAAACCCACCTAACCATACATTCGCAAACATTTCGACTAGCAACAGCGCCAGTTTGTCCTTAAATTTCTTGTAAAATTGAACCAGAATCTCATTCGGCCCAACCACCTTCCCGCCTGCATCTTCCCAATTGCCACCTTCACTTCCTCTATGCCCACTGGCTCCTCCTCAGCGACTTATAGCAGGATTTTAGAAGAGGATGATTTGTTGTTGTACATTTCGAGCCGGGCTCTTCGGTGGGGAACATAGTGGGTTTGCTTCAAAGATTTGGGACATTCTCAGGGTGTCAGCTGAATTTGAGGAAAAGTGAGTTGAATTTCTCTAGCTTGGTGTGGAGGGTGAATGCTGATGTGGTGAGGTGGGATAATCTTCTTCTGTCGTTGCCGGGCCGTGTACAGGCAGTGAAGATGAACATTTTACTCTGATTTTTGTTTTTGTTTCAGTGCCTGCCAGTCTTTTTGCCTGAGGTGTTTTTCAAGGAGGTGAATAGGCTGATCTGTTTGTTTGTATGGGCGGGGAAGGTGGCCAGGATAAGGAAGGTGGTGCTGCAGAGGGGACGGCAGTCATGGAGGTTGAGCTTCCCGAATCTGATGTATTATTATTGGGCGGCGAATGCAGAGAAGATTCAGGGATGGAATAGGGAGGTGGGGGCTTTGTGGGTACAGATGGAGGTGGGCTCATTTCGGGGGTCAGGGTTGTGGGTGCTGGCAACGACACTGCTCCCGATGGTCCCAGGGAAATATTCGAGGAGTCCGATGGTGATGGCCACATTGAAGATTTGGAGGCAGTTTAGACAGCACTCTAAACTAGGGGCTGGGTCAGAGGGGATGCCGATAAGGGGGGATCACGGATTTGAGCCGGGGAAGATGGATGCAAACTTTCGAGGACGGGAGGAGAGGGGGATCAGGGAGATGAAGGATTTGTTTCTGCAAGGGTGGTTTACAAGTTTGGAGGAGCTGAGTGAGAAGTTTGAGTTGGCGCAGAGGGTTTCCAGTACATGCAGGTGCGCGACTTTGCAAAGAAGGTCTTCCCGACCTTACCAATAGTGACCCGCCTCTTCGTTGTTGGAGGGGTTGCTGTCAGCAGGGAGGGGTTGGAGAGAGGGGTCATCTCAGCAACTTATAGCAGGATTTTGGAAGAGGCTACGGTGTCCATGGAGGGCATTAAGGCTAAGTGGGATGAAGAGCTGGGGGCGGTATTAGAGGAGGGATTGTGGTGTGAGGTGCTGTAGAGGGTGAAAACCTTGACTTTGTGTGCAAGGCTGTTGCTAATACAGCTGAATAATAATAATCACTTATTGTCATAAGTCGGCTTCAATGAAGTTACTGTAAAAAGCCCCTAGTCGCTACATCCAGCCCCTGTTCGGGGAGGCGGGTATGTGAATTGAACCCACGCTGCTGGCATTGTTCTGCATTACAAGCCAGCTGTTTAGACCACTGTGCTAAACCAGCCACTAGTGCACCGTACAAAATCAAGGATGAGCAGGTTGTTCAATGGGGTGGATGATGTCTGTGAGAGAAGTGGGAGGAGCCCTGCGAATCATGTGCTTATGTTTTGGTCCTGCCCGAAGTCGGAAAGGTTTTTGAGGTCACATTTCAGCATCATTCCGGGAGTTTGCATCTAAATGTGGAGCCCAGTCCCCTGGAAGCCATATTCGGGGTATCAGACCGGCCGGAGTTGCAGGCAGGTGCGGGGTCAGATTTCTTAGCCTTCGTCTCGCTGTTTGTACGTGGGCAGGTCTAGTTGGGATGGAGGTCAGCTTCTCCAGCCTGTGCCTCGGTGTGGCAGGGGGACCTGCTGAAGTCCTTAGCTCTGGAGAAAGTGAAAGTTTCTCTGAGGGGCAAGTGATGGGTTCCACAAAAGTTGGGGTTTGTTTATTCTGTATTTTGGCGAGTTGGTTACTGTTGACTGCTGAGGGGAGGTGTAGGGGAGAGGAAGTGCAAGTATGGGTAGGTGGGGGGTTGAATGTGTTGGGTGGGTTTGTTATTGTTCTAAAAAGTATGAAAATTTAGAATAAAAATACTTTAAAAGAGAATACTCTCCACTTGCCTGGATGTGTATCTCCAACAACACTCAAGAAGCCCAACACCATCCAGCACAAAGCAGTCCCCCTGATCAGCCACCTTCAAAATTCGTACCCTCAATAGCCAACGCTCAGTACCAGCAGTGTGCACCTTCTGCAGGATGCGCTGCAGCAACTCACCAAGATCACCTTCTCAAGGGCAATTAGGATTGGGCAATAAATGCTAGTCCATTCAGCAATTGCCACAATCAAAGAACAATACAGCACACGAACAGGCCCTTCAGCCCTCCAAGCACGGCCCAATCAGGATTAGAACGTTTGCCAAAACCCTCAGCACTTCTTTGTGCTGTATCCCTCTGTACCCATCCTATCCATGTATTGTTGAGATGCTTTTTGAACGCCGTTAATGTATCTGCTTCCGCAACCTCCCCTGGCAACATGTTCCAGGAACTCCCCAGCCTCTGCATAAAAAAACCTGTCTCGCACATCTCCAAACTTTGACCCACGGACCTTAAACCTATGCCCCCGGTGACTGACCCCTCCATTCTGGGAAAGAAGGTGAATGAAGAAAAATAAGCATTCAAAATAACAAGTAAACATACAGTAAGGTGCATGAACTTAATTTCAAAAAGAAAATAAATCAATTTAGAGCAATGTGTAGGGACTACACATCTTACTGAATCACTTCTAAGCATTCTATTTTTAGTAATTTCCCTACAGGTAAGGTGTAGAAACGCAATTTTTCGCAGTGATGTTTCATCACTTTGTTTCTTCCCAAGGCAGGTTAAAGGTTTGGTGATATCTGGGTTTGCCATTCGCCCAGGAGGCTCGATTTAGGCTTGAGGCCGGAGCTGGGCCCGGGGGGGCGTTGCCATAGCAACGAGGGCGGGCGGGCGCTGATTGGCGCGTTCGAGCGGCGGCAGTTTCAAACCAGGGCGTGTGGGGGTGGGGCGGTTAGAGAGCCGGCCCCGACCGACCGAGAGGCCCGGCCCCGACCCGACACAACCGGTACCCCGGCCCCGACCGACCCGCTACCTGGCCCCGAGAGGCCCGGAACCCAGACCCCGGCCGACTCGCTCCCCCGGCACCGACAGACCCCGGCACCCGCTGCCCCGGTCCCCTTCCCAGCCCCGGTCCCCTTCCCAGCCCCGGTCCCCTTCCCAGCCCCGGTCCCCTTCCCAGCCCCGGTCCCCTTCCCAGCCCCGGTCCCCTTCCCAGCCGCGGTACCCGCACCATGAGTCAGCCACGACCGCCACTGAAAGAAAACAGGAGACCGCCGCTCAAGAGGAAATCCTCCGCGCCTTCCAGCAGCAGCACTCCGGACGCGGCAGACAGTAACAGCCGGTGAGTGAGCGACAGAGGCGAGCCGGGCAGACAGCCCCCAATCGCCCCTTCACTGCCCCCCCCCCCCCCCATCACTGCCCCCCCCCCCCCCCCCATCACTGCCCCCCCCCCCCCCCCCCCATCACTGCCCCCCCCCCCCCCCCATCACTGCCCCCCCCCCCCCATCACTGCCCCCCCCCCCCATCACTGCCCCCCCCCCCCCCCATCACTGCCCCCCCCCCATCACTGCCCCCCCCCCATCACTGCCCCCCCCCCATCACTGCCCCCCCCCCCCCCAATCACTGCCCCCCCCCCCCATCACTGCCCCCCCCCCCATCACTGCCCCCCCCCCCATCACTGCCCCCCCCCCCCATCACTGCCCCCCCCCCCCCATCACTGCCCCCCCCCCCATCACTGCCCCCCCCCCATCACTGCCCCCCCCCCCCATCACTGCCCCCCCCCATCACTGCCCCCCCCCATCACTGCCCCCCCCCCCATCACTGCCCCCCCCCCATCACTGCCCCCCCCCCATCACTGCCCCCCCCCCTCACTGCCCCCCCCCATCACTGCCCCCTCCCCATCACTGCCCCCCCCCCATCACTGCCCCCCCTCCATCACTGCCCCCCCCCCATCACTGCCCCCCCCCCATCACTGCCCCCCCCCCCCCATCACTGCCCCCCCCCCATCACTGCCCCCCCCCCATCCCGGCCCCCCCCCCATCACTGCCCCCACCCCCCACCCAGTAACTGGCCCCCCCCCATCACTGCCCCCCCCCATCACTGCCCCCCCCCATCACTGCCCCCCCCCATCACTGCCCCCCCCATCACTGCCCCCCCCCATCACTGGCCCCCCCCCCATCACTGGCCCCCCCCCCATCACTGCTCCCCCCCCCATCACTGCCCCCCCCCATCACTGCCCCCCCCCATCCTGCCCCCCCCCATCACTGCCGCCCCCCCATCACTGCCCCCCCCCATCACTGCCCCCCCCATCACTGCCCCCCCCCTCGCTGCCCCCCCCATCGCTGCCCCCCCATCGCCCCCCTCCCCATCGCTGCCCCCCCCCTCCCCATCGCTGCCCCCCCTCCCCATCGCTACCCCCTCCCCATCGCTGCCCCCCCTCCCCATCGCGCCCCCCTCCCCATCGCTGCCCCCCCTCCCCATCGCTCGCCCCCCCTCCCCATCGCTGCCCCCCCTCCCCATCGCTGCCCCCCCTCCCCATCGCTGCCCCCCCTCCCCATCGCTGCCCCCCTCCCCATCGCTGCCCCCCCTCCCCATCGCTGCCCCCCCTCCCCATCGCTGCCCCCCCCTCCCCATCGCTGCCCCCCCCCTCCCCATCGCTGCCCCCCTCCCCATCGCTGCCCCCCCTCCCCATCGCTGCCCCCCCTCCCATCGCTGCCCCCCCTCCCCATCGCTGCCCCCCTCCCCATCGCTGCCCCCCCTCCCCAGCGCCGCCCCCCCTCCCCATCGCCGCCCCCCCTCCCCATCGCCGCCCCCCCCCTCCCCATCGCCGCCCCCCCTCCCCATCGCCGCCCCCCCCTCCCCATCGCCGCCCCCCTCCCCATCGCCGCCCCCCTCCCATCGCCGCCCCCCCTCCCCATGCGCTCGCCCCCCCCTCCCATCGCCGCCCCCCCCTCCCCATCGCCTGCCCCCCCTCCCCATCGCCGCCCCCCCTCCCCATCGCCGCCCCCCCTCCCCATCGCCGCCCCCCCTCCCCATCGCCGCCCCCCCTCCCCATCGCCGCCCCCCCTCCCCATCGCCGCCCCCCCCCTCCCCATCGCCGCCCCCCCTCCCCATCGCCGCCCCCCCTCCCCATCGCCGCCCCCCCTCCCCATCGCCGCCCCCCCTCCCCATCGCCGCCCCCCCCCCTCCCCATCCCGCCCCACCCTCCCCATCGCCGCCCCCCCTCCCCATCGCCGCCCCCCCTCCCCATCGCCGCCCCCCCCCCATCGCCGCCCCCACCCCCCCATCGCCGCCCCCACCCCCCCATCGCCGCCCCCACCCCCCCATCGCCGCCCCCACCCCCCCATCGCCGCCCCCCACCCCCCCATCGCCGCCCCCACCCCCCCATCGCCGCCCCCACCCCCCCATCGCCGCCCCACCCCCCCATCGCCCGCCCCCACCCCCCCATCGCCGCCCCCACCCCCCCATCGCCGCCCCCACCCCCCCATCGCCGCCCCCACCCCCCCATCGCCGCCCCCACCCCCCCATCGCCGCCCCCACCCCCCCATCGCCGCCCCCCACCCCCCCCATCGCCGCCCCCACCCCCCCATCGCCGCCCCCACCCCCCCATCGCCGCCCCCACCCCCCCATCGCCGCCCCCACCCCCCCATCGCCGCCCCCACCCCCCATCGCCGCCCCCACCCCCCCATCGCCGCCCCCACCCCCCCATCGCCGCCCCCACCCCCCATCGCCGCCCCCACCCCCCCATCGCCGCCCCACCCCCCCATCGCCGCCCCCACCCCCCCATCGCCGCCCCCACCCCCCCCATCGCCGCCCCCCCATCGCCGCCCCTCTCACCCCCCCGTCACTGCCCCTCTCACCCCCCAGTCACTGCGCCCCTCACCCCCCAGTCACTGCCCCCCTCACCCCCAGTCACTGCCCCCCTCACCCCCCAGTCACTGCCCCCCTCACCCCCCAGTCACTGCCCCCTCACCCCCCAGTCACTGCCCCCCTCACCCCCCAGTCACTGCCCCCCCCACCGCCCCAAATTGTTGCCTCCCCCAACCCCAATCGTGCTTCCCCCCACCCCCAATCGCTAACTTCCCTCACACTGGTGCCCTCGCATCTCTCTCCTTCCTCCCCATCTCCTCCCTCCTGTAGTGATTGTGATTTCCTTGCTGCTGCCTTTTAAACAGGAAACTAATGTTCACTTGGCAGTAAATCAATTTCTGCTTATACATGTATATGGTGCCTTTAACATAATGAAGAACCCTGGGATTGGAGGTTTAGGAACTGGGGGAGAGGGAGTACTCTTTCTCGCAGATTTACAAGGTATACGCCTACAATGTTTCGTAGTGAACCGAGCAGTGCTCACTGGAGTGATGATGTGGCGATGCCGGCGTTGGACTGGGGTGAGCACAGTAAGAAGTCTTACAACACCAGGTTAAAGTCCAACAGGTTTGTTTCAAACACGAGCTTTCGGAGCACGGCTCCTTCTTCAGGTGAATGGAAAGGCTTGTTCCAGAAATGTTTATATAGACACAGTCCGGGGCATCTCTGACTGTGTCTATATAAACATTTCTGGAACAAGCCTTTCCATTCACCTGAAGAAGGAGCCGTGCTCCGAAAGCTCGTGTTTGAAACAAACCTGTTGGACTTTAACCTGGTGTTGTAAGACTTCTTACTGTGCTCACTGGAGTGATGGGGGAGGAGTACGCAAGAATCGTGATTGCAGACCATGCACTGCATTGGCTGGAGGTCAGGCATATTTCGAGTTTGGCGGACAAGGGGTTCTGTGCGAAGGTGTGGTCAATGATCAGAGACTACATGGAGGTGAATGAAAACGGGGAGGCATTGGCAGTCAGTGACCCGGGGCCAGGATCGAACCTCGAGTCCTCAGCGCCGTAGGCAGCAGTGCTAATGATTTATTTATGTTTTTATATTTTTGAATATGCTTGGGATAAAATACATTTAAAAAAACACTTAATGAACAACCCAAATCACTTGGTTGGTGTTGTGGGGCATAAATTGGACACACAAGCCAGATAATGAGGTATTGGGCTAGATGACCAAAACCTTGGTCAAATAATTAGGTTTTAAGGAACTTTTTGAAGAGGGAAAGAGGAATAGAGAGGCAGAGGTGTTCAGGAGGCAATTCCAGAGATGAGGGCTGAGGGCAGCTCAAAGTGTAATCACGATTGGTGGAACAATTTAAAATGTCTCCCAAATGAGTATAAAACATGAAGAACCGTTTGTCTTCGTTTAATAGAATTTGCACTATTAAGATATAAATTTCAAAAACTTTCCCAAAGGAAATAAAGTCTTGCAGTTATATTATTTTAAGAAACAAAACGGGCAATAAATTAACCAAAATGAGAGGGGATGGTGACGGTCCCTAGTGGGACACTAACTAAAATAAATTTTGTAGGAAACTTAACTAAACCAAAATATAGTTTCCGGGGATGATGATTCGCCCAGCCCCTGTGACTCCCACTGGTTGTGAAAGGATCTTGCAGTTCTGGAGCGTCTTTCCCAGTCATAGGATGTCCCAAAACACTTTGCAGCAAATGAATTGCTTTTGACGTGTCAGTTACTGTTGTAGGAAATGAGGCAGCCAATTTGTAGACAGCAAACTCACAGCTTTATATGTTGGTTGAGGAAGGAATGTTAGCCAGGAAATGTTTGACTTCCTGGTTATTTATTAATTCTTGTATATCAAGCCCAGAATGAATTAAAACACCAAAATCTTGACGTTGCCAGACATTACCACCCACAAGGCAGGAGTGTAATGGAATATTCTCCACTTGCCTGGATGAGTGCAGCTGAAACAACACTCGAAGTTCAACATCATCCAGAACAAAGCAGCTTATTTGTTTGATACCTCTTCCACGAATATTCAATCCCTCCACGAACAGTGGCAGCCATGTGTACCATCTACAAGATACACTGAAGGAAATCACCAAGATTCCTTAGACACCACCTTCCAAACCCATGACCTCTACCATCTCAAAGGACAAGAGCAGCAGATACTTGGGAACACCACCGCCTGGAGATTCCCCTCCAAGTTACTCACCATCCTGACTTGGAAATATAATCGCTATTATTCAGTATCACTGGGTCAAAATCTTGCAGTTCGCTCCTGAACAGCACTGTGGGTGTACAGCTCGGGGACTGCAGCAATTAAGGAAGACAGCTCACCACGACATTCTGAAGGGCAACAAGGGATGGGCAGTAAGTGCTGGCCTAGCCAGTGATACCACATCCTGTAAAATGAATTTTTAAAAAATGTTCTGAGGAAGAGAATTCCAAAATCTGTCAATTGTTTCAGGAAAAACCTTTTCCACATCTCTCCAATGGGATACTGCTAGGGAGGCATAGTGGCACAGTGGTTTGCACTGATTCCACACAGTGCCAAGGTCCCAGGTTCGATGCCGGCCCTGGGTCACTGTCTGTGTGGAGTTTGCACATTCTCCCCATGTTTGTGTGGGTCTCACCCCCACAACCCAAAAAGATGTGCAGGTTAGGTGGATTGGTGACGCCAAATTGCCCCTTAATTGAAAACAAAATAATTTGATCCACTAAAAAATTTTTTTAATGGTGTTCCGCTTATTTTTAAACAGTGGCCCATCATTCTTGATCTTCCCACAAGAGGAAACATCCCCCTGTCTACATCCACACTGTCATGACCCCTCAGGATCTTGTATGTTTCAATCAAGTCGCCTCTTACTCTTTTAAACTCCAGCGGATACAAGCCTAACGTGTCCAGCTTTTCCTTATAAGACAAGCTGCCATTCCAGGTATTAATCTAGTGAGCCCTCGGGCGGCCCGGTGGTGCAGAGGTTAGCACTGCTGCCTCACAGCACCGGCCCCGGGTCACTGTCCAATAGGAGTTTGCACATTCTCCCCGTGACTGTGGGTCTCACCCCCACAACTCAAAGATGTGCAGGGCAGGTGGATTGGCCCCGCTACATTACCCCTTAATTTTTCTTAAAGCTTGATACTATCTTTAACTATATAGATATATATATTTTCATTTTCACAAATAGCACAACAAACACAAAACTGGTACAGTACAGCATATATGCTTCTATGCAAATGCATGCAAAAAAACAGGAAACCAACCAGTTGGTTCAGTTTCATCATTAAACCTGGTGCCTCTGTTTATGCAGGAAAAAACAGTGAACGGAAAATAATCTTTATTGTCACAAATAGCCTTACATTAACACTGCAATGAAGTTACCGTGAAAATCTCCTCGTCACCACATTCCGGCTCCTGTTCGGGAACACAGGGAGAATTCAGAATTTCCAAATTACCTAACAGCACATCTTCCGGGACTTGTGGGAGGAATCCGGAGCACCCGGAGGAAATCCACGCAGACACGGGGAGAACGTGTAGACTCCCCACAGGCAGTGACCCAAGCCGGGAATCAAACCTGGGACCTTGGCGCTGTGAAGCAACATTGCTAGCCACGGTGCTTCCTTGTGGACCAAATAAAATAGAGAATGGGGGAGAAGAGGGTAAAGCCATGAAAACATGGTAAAATGGTGCATACCTTCACATTTAGCGATCACTCATACAGGTGAAGAAAACAATTTAATGCATGTTTGGGCCTGCACCTAAACATATCTTCCTCCAATTATACCAGAGGCACCAGTGACGCATTATAACTTATTTTTCTCGGATATGGGACCTGCCTGTACTTTTGCGAAAGATTTATACGATCTGAAGAGAAACCAGAGTGTACTTGCCTGTACTTTTGCAACAGCCAGTAAACAAATCTTAAACCCCAAAACAAAGAGAAGGCATTGTTGAAAAATTGGTGAAGACATTGGTTTAGTTGCGAAATCTTACATTTTAACCAAAAGATGCAACAAATTCCCAAAATCTAATACAGTACCCAGTGATAGTTATTTCGCCTACAAATACAGAAATGACCAGTAAATGTTAATACAATTAGATTATAATCATTGTGGTTGGCATCTTCTTTCATATAGGAAGTGAGAGGATAAGAGAATCCCAAAAGGAGGGGAGGATCGCGAGGGAGCAGGATCAGGCCGTGAGCACATGGCACTGGTGCCCACCCTCTTCCACAGGGCAGCAAAGAATACTTATTTTTAAAAAAAAAAGATAAAATATGGCATAAGAATGAGAAACATGTCCCTCCCACAATCTGACCCCACCCATTAGGATTTAAATGTAACCATTGTTACTACCTGCACAGCCAAATGAATATATAAGGCGAACCCAAGAAGTGTTAGATTAACCGACCATGCATGGGCATGCATCGGTAAATATTCACCCAACTGCAACACCAGAGACGCCAGTGAAAGAAACAAAAAAGCAACCCAGTCTTTTCCAGGATACATGATCCGTCTGTACTTTCATGGGAGACAAGCAAGGATTCCTTAAATCCAAAGTAACAACAGTATAAAAGAAAACCACAACACCAATAATTTTAATGGGGTCTTCCTCACCCACAATGAGGATTTGTATGAGTATACCAACCAACTCCATACCAAACCATCTACCCACCACTGCTGCGGTGCCACTCATCTATTACTAGAGTGAAGGGTACCTACACATGTAGAAGCAAGGATTACAACACCTAAAAAAACAGTAAATACTGCACAACAATCATGTCATACAACCATCTCCGCATGATTTTCACAGGATAGCAGGAGGCAAATGCCTCTGTGCACAAAAATCATACATCTTTGTCAGGAAAGAAAGCAATAACACAAAATCAGGAGTATAATCACAAGGGAACCAAGTTCAGGAACTGCAGGATAATATCCCCAAACACAGGCCAAGCCATGACCAGGAATGTCGAACAACCACCAGGATCCATCCAGAGTTCCACCAAAGCTCTTGCACTTCTGCCATGCCATCATCCTGAAGCCCCAGTAAAGAAACATCGAGGCCCCAGTGGATGGTAAAGACCCATCCTAACCAGCTGCCTTCGAATCTTCTCGAAGAGCACCGAGGACAAGACGATGGAAAACCAGTGGTCGGGGTCTCCTACTGATGCCAGGCCTCTTAAGACCGGATACAATGTACTCCATCAAACTGAAAATGCCCAGCCTTCGAATCGCAATTGTGAAAGCGTAGCAGCCAGTTCTGAAGTTTGGCTGGAAATTCATCCTCCGCTCCCCTCAGGAGACACCCCCTCCCCCCCCACCCCCCCTTGCAGGGGGGCAAGGATGCACCTTCTCCGGCTCCATCTCCCCAAATCAATCAGGATATTTGAAATACCATTCCACATGATTTCGAGGAACTAAAAGTGACCTCCCACCAATGAAACTGGCCTATTGACTGACAGGATTCTCTTCTCTGTTTCATCCATTTGCTTTTGGATATTTTGCAGTGCATCAATATGAGTACCAATAATCTGTGTCGGGGAGCCGAGACCATCGTCCACTATTTCACTCAATGGCAGCCATTAACACTCCACCAACATCATCGCTGAAACCGCCACGGCGAACTGGGCCCCATCCCATTTTTGACTGCCTCAATAAATCAAATATTCTTGACTTAACTCGGCTCTCCATCGCCAATATTTAACCAGCATCTTCCAGGGACATAGGACAGATCATACACATCAGGATCAAATAATTCTGGGTTGTGCATCAGAATAGAAAACAGGATTAAAAGATGAGTAGGGCCAGAGCTCATGAAAACGCAACTGTTCCCTTGCCTACATCACATGACTCTTTTAGTTAGCCACTGATCGTGGGTCCTCTCTCCCCTTGGAATTTTCTTTCCCATCAGAATATATTTGTTCTGTATATTCTGAAATATCCCTTAAATGTCTTTCACTGAATGTCTATTGACCTATATCCATTAGCCTAAATTGCTATTTCACTTCTGCTTTCTTGCCCTCATACTATTTAAGTTTAAAACACCAGTCTTAGACTCACTCTTCTCTCCCTCAAACTGAATGTTAAACTCAATCATGCTGTGCTACCGAAGGGCACCTTCACTATGAGGTCATCAATTGATCCTATCTCGTTACATCATACCAGGTCGAGAGTAGTCTGTTCACTGGTTGGCTCCAATTATCCCAAAAACATTCTATGAATTTGTCATCCACACTACTTTTGACGGTCTGATCATTCCAACCTATATGTAGATTAAAATTCCCATTATAATCTTTCTGACAAGCTCCCATTATTTCTTCTTTGATACCCTGTCCTACATGTGTGTTTAGTGTTAGGGAGCCTGTACACCACTCCCACAAGTGACATCTTGCCTTTATCATTCCTCATCTCAAACTGCTTCTATTTTCTGAACTTGTCATCCTTCTCTCTATTGCGCTAATGTCGCTTTTAATTAACAGAACCACATCTCCACCTTTTCCTAAGTTCCTATTCTTTCCTAAAGTCACATCCTTCAATATTCATGTACCAGTCAATGTCACCCTGCAGTGATGTCCCTTATGGCTATTAGATCATATATTTGCCCGATCAGTTCATCTGCTTTCTTTCAAATGGAATGTGCATTTGGATACAGAACCTTTGAGTTTTATCGTATTATTTTTATTACTTCTAGCTTTATCTAGTAATTAACTTAGATTTGTGCTCAATGTCCTTTTTTGTCACAGTCTGTTTCCCATTTCCCACATCAATACCTTCCTCTGTCTCTACTCTTTGATATAACACATCTGCCCACTTTTGATCCCTTGCCTCCCCTATTTAGTTTAAAGTCCTCTGTACTTCCCTATTTTTGAGGTTCGCAAGAACACTGGTCCCAGCATGGTTAGGTGTGGACCATCCCAACAGTACAACCCTGATAGTTCTGCACTTTTCTGTTATTGTATAATTTATTTTTTTAAATTTAGAATACCAAATACATTTGTTCCAATTAAGGGGCAATTTAGTGTAGCCAATTCACCCACCCTGCACATTTTTTGGGTTGTGGGGGCGAAACCCACGCAAACGCGGGGAGAATGTGCAAACTCCACACGGACAGTGACGCAGAGTTGGGATTGAACCTAGGACCTCGGCCTATGTCTGTACTGCGTCACTATTTCACCCTTCTCTTTGCTTCTCTTTTGTTCTGCGTTGTCCCCCAGCCTCGTTTACCCTCCCCCCGACCCCCCTTTCTGCCCCCCCCCCTGCCCTCCTTGTGTCAGGCGCTCCCTCTCCCCTGAGAGGCGCGCCATGGCCCTCCTTCCTTCCTGCCCTCCCGTGCTGGCCCTCCTTGCTAGTACGATGGCCCTCCTCCCATTATTCGCGCTGTTTAACCTTCCTCTTACTGGCCCTTGTCTCGCCCTCCTGTCTGCTTTTCTCACCCTCATTTCCCTCGCTCCACTCCTCCCCCTCCCCCTCAATTTCACTGAGAGAGGAGACAAGGCCCTGAAACGAGGCAGCACCGTCCCGCGCAAGACATAAAACACATGTGCGCAGTTCATAATCCTTTGTGGTCTGTCCTCCGCTCTTTGTTCCGGTTTTCCCTTCCTTTTCTGTCCCCGTGTCTTTCATCGCGGTTGCGTCTGCTCCTCCCCTAGTTTGTTCGCTCTAACGAACTCCTCAGCGCCGCTGGGGTGTTAAAATACAGCTCTTTCCCCAGAAATGTTCCCCAGAGTTTGGCCGGGAATAACATCCCAAATTTCACCTTGCAGTGCTGATTTCACCTTGTTGAACTCAGGCCTTCTTTTGGCCAGGTTCACCCCAATGTCCTGATACACCCTTATGGTCTTCCCTTCCCACGTGCTCGATTTCGTTTGCCGCTTTAGGATTTTCTCCCGGTCATGGAACTGGCGCAGCTTTGCAATAATCACTCTGGGTTGCTCCCCAGCTTTGGGCTTGGGTCGGAGTGACCTGTGCGCCCTATCTATTTCTGGTGAGTTTGGGAATACCTCCTTTCCCACTAGCTTGCCCATCATTTGGGTGATGTAGCCTGTTGGGTCTCTGCCCTCCCTCCCCTCTGGCAGACCCACTATTCTTTTTTTTTTAAATAAACATTTTATTGAGGTATTTTTGGTTTTACAAAAATGAAAAAATAAACAATATACATAAGCCTAGAAACATAGTGCAAAAGAAACCTTCCTCCCTTACAGGTCCCACCTTTATTAACCCCCTACTCTAAACTAAACTAACCCGCTCCCCTTCTGCTGACGATTAATTTTCCGCGAAGAAGTAGAACGGTTGCCACCTCCGGGCAAACCCTAACTGACCCTCTCAAGGTGAACTTGATTTTCTCCAAACAGAGAAAGGTAGCCATGTCAGTAAGCCAGATCTCTGACCTCGGGGGCTTTGAGTCCCTCCAAGCAATAGTATCCGTCTCCGAGTTACTAGGGAAGCAAAGGCCAGAATGTCTGCCTCTTTCTCCTCCTGGATTCCCGGATCTTCCGACACCCCAGAAATCGGCACCTCCGGACTCGGTGCCACCCTTGTTTTTAACAACGTGGACATGACATCTGCAAATCCCCGCCAAAATCCCCTTAGCTTCGGGCATGCCCGGAACATGTGGGCATGGTTCGCTGGACCCCCCCCGGGGCACATCTTACACACCTGTCTTCGACACCAGAGAACCTGCTCATCCAGGCCACTGTCATGTGAATGACCTTGAACTGTATCAGGCCGAGCCTGATGCACGTTATGGACACGTTGACTCTACTCAACGCCTCCGCCCATAGACCATCCTCTATCTCTCCCCCTAACTCCTCTTTCCATTTGCGTTTCAGCTCCTCAGTCTGCATTTCCTCTGACCCCATGAGCTCCTTATAGATGTCCGAGACCTTCGCTTCTCCCACCCCCACTCTGGAAACTACCCTATCCTGAATCACCCTTGGTGGTAGGAACGGGAAGGTTGAGACCTGTCTACGTAGGAAGTCCCGCACCTGCAGGTACCTAAATTTGTTTCCCCTCGCCAATCCAAATTTCTCCTCCAGCTCCCTCAAGGTAGAAAAGCTCCCTTCTGTAAACATATCCCCCATCCTCTCAATTCCTGCCCTCTGCCATCTCCGAAACCCCCCGTCCATCCTTCCCGGGGCAAACCGGTGGTTATTGCAGATTGGAGACCAGACCGATGCTCCCACATGCTTCCTCCATTGCCCCCAGACTCTCAGGGTTGCCACCACCACGGGTCTGGTGGAGTACCGTGCTGGCGGGAACGGCAGAGGCGCCGTTATGAAGGCCCCCACCTGGTGCCCTTGCATGAAACCGTCTCCATCGCTCCCATGCCGTATAAAAAAGGTCTGCGGAATAAAGATAGGGAGTCACTGGAACACAAACAGGAATCTCGGAAGGACCATCATCTTCACCGCCTGGACCTTCCCAGCTAGTGACAACGGGAGCGTGTCCCACCTCTGTAAATCGTCCTTCATTTGGTCCACCAGACGGGCCAGAATAAGTTTGTGTAGCCGTTCCCAGTCCTGCGCTACTTGGATGCCTAGATACCTAAAACTTCCCCCTACCACTCTAAACGGCAGTTACCCCAGACACCTCTCCTGTCCCCTTGCCTGGATCGCCAACGTCTCGCTTTTCCACATATCTCGTTTGTACCCTGAAAAATGGCCAAATTCCCCCAGAATCCTCATGATTTCTTCCATCCCTTCCACTGGGTCCGATACAGACAGGAGCAGGTCGTCTCGTAAAGTGAGACTCTATGTTCCACCACCCCACATGTTCCAATTGCCAGCGGCTCTATAGCTAGTGCCAACAACAGTGGGGAGAGGGGGCACCCCTGACTCGTCCCCTGATGTAGCCTAAAATAGTCTGATGTCATCCTATTGGTCCATACGCTCACCACAGGAGCCTGATACAGCAACCTGACCCAGTCAATAAAACCCTGTCCAAATCCCAACCGTCCCAGTATTTCCCACAGATATTCCCATTCTACTCGATCAAAAGCCTTCCCTGCGTCCATTGTGACAGCACTACCTCCACCTCCCTACCTTCTGGGGGCATCATGATCGCATTAGCAGCCTTCTTACATTGGACACCAACTGCCTTACCTTAACGAACCCCGTCTGGTCCTCCCCAATCATGTCCGGAACACAGTCTTCAATCCGAGAGCACTAAATTTTGGCCAGCAGTTTGCCGTCCACATTCGACAGGGATATCGGCCTGTAGGACACACACAGCTCCGGATCCTTATCCCGCTTCAGAATCAGCGAAATCGTGGTCTGTGACATCGTCGGGGGAAGCACCCATCCCTCCCATGCCTCATTGAATGTCCTCATCAACAGCGGCCGCAATATCCCAGCAAACGTTTTATAGAATTCCGCTGGGTACCGGTCCGGCCCTGGCGTTTTACCTGACTGCATGGCTTTCAGATTCTCCGCTATCTCTTCGATCCCGATCGGGGCCCCCAGCCTTTCTACCAGCTCCCCATCCACCTTCGGGGAAATTCAGCCCCCCGAGGAAATGCCTCATCCCCTCTGGACCCGGTGGGGGTTCCGACCCATACAACCTACTATAAAAATCCTTAAACGCCTTATTCACCCCTGCTGAGTCTCCTACCAGGTTCCTGTCTCCATCTTTTACTTTCACTATCTCCCTGGCTGCCTCCCTCTTTCTAAGCTGCTGTGCAAGCATTCTGCTGGCTTTCTCTCCATGCTCATAAATCGTCCCCCTCGCCTTTCTCAGCTCCTGGCCACCTCCGCACTCAGGTCTTGACAGATCCAGAGGATACTGTTGTCCCATTTGCAGCTCCGTGTCTGCTTGGCCGACTGTAAAACACACTCCTTAGCCTGGTATCTGTGGAATCTTACCACCATTGCCCTCGGGGGGGGGGGGGGGGTCTCCCATTCGCAGCTTCCTCGCAAGCGCTCCGTGAGCCCTGTCCACCTCCATGGGTTGGGGGAATGCCCCACCCCCCAGCAGCTACTCGAACATGACCGCTATGTATGCTCCAGCGTCCGCTGCTTCGGATCCCTCCGGGAGCCCAACGATCCTCAAGATCTGCCTGTGCGACCTGTTCTCTAGTCCTCCACCTTCTCCAGGAGCCTTTTCTACTGGTCTCAGCATCCCCACCTCCAGCTCCACCGCTGTTTGATGTTCCTCCTGGTCAGCCAGCGCCTTCTCTACTTTCTGGATCGCCCGATCTTGGGCTTTCAGTCTAAGTTCCAACCGCGAAATTGCCTCTTTAATCAGGTCCAAGCAGTCCTGCTTCTGCTTGGTGAAGCCCTCCTGGATAACTTGCATCAACTGCTCCGCTGACCGTTGGGTCGACAAGCCAGAGGTCCGGTCCTCTGCCATGCTTCCTCCCGGTGCAGCTTCAGCCAAATCCTACTCTGTCCTTCTGTTTCTGCCTTTGTGAGCACTCCTGGTCCTCCTCTCCATGCACCTATGTGGGAATTCAGTTCACAATTGCCTCTGTCATCAATTTTTCAAATCGTCCGGTAAAAAATCGGGGGGGAAGGTCCAAAAGTCCGACCCGAGCGCAAGCCACCAAATGTGTGACTCAGATCCATTATGCTGATGTTCTGCTGTCTGGACCACTTTCCCTCTTAGGCTCCCCATGGCCGTTACTAATCTTTTCACCTCGGCTTCTAGGGTTATCACCCTGTTGCTCTGGTCCGAGACGGCTCTCTCTAACTCCAGAATCATATTTTTTTGTGCCTTCACTTCCCTTTCCAGGCCTTCGATGGTCTGCTGCATTTTGCGCGTTGTCTCCGCCAGCGCCTCCTTCACCATTGCTTGGAGCTCCGACCAGAGTGCCATGTTTATGCTGGACGCTGCGTCCAGCTCCCGCTCCGCTGTTTGTTCTGCCATCCTTTTCCTTTTCAGACTCGCCTGAACCTCCGCCTCATCTTTTAGGGCCGCCTGCACGTTCGCCGCTCCTGCGCTTTCCTCTCGCTGCTGCTTGCGTCTTGCTGCCCCTTCGCTTTGGTGTTTTTCTTTCCTCCAGCCATCTGTCTCTTTCTCTCCTTTCCACACTGCTATTCCTTACCTGCGGTTGCTCTCATTTCCCCCACTCCTCTGCTCTCTCTGGGTTTGCCTTAGACTTCTGGTTTTGTTTTGTTTGGGTGGGGTGGGGGGGGGGGGGGTTTGTAGTTGGTTCCCTTCACTCCCCTCTCTTTTCTTTTCCCTTCTCTCTTTTCTTCTCTTTTCTTTTTTCTTCCGCCTTCCCCGTCTCCTATTTTCCCTTCTCTCTCACTGGGTCTGGGGGGGCTCACGAGAGAGGTTTTGTGACAATATTCACTCTTGGACTAATTGGTGGCAAGCAACATTTCATGCCACAGAAGTGGCAGACAATGACTATATCCAACAGGAGGAAAACTAATCATCTTCCCTTGACATTCAACCACACTACTTAATTCTCCTCCTTAAGTACCCTGGATGTTACCTCTGATCAGAAACTGAACTGAACCAACCATGTAAATATTGTGGCTGCAAGAGTTGGCCACAGGCTGGGAATTTTGGGAGTAACTCTCACCTTGACTCCCCAAAGATTGTCCACCAACAATCAGGCACAAGTCAGGAGTGTGATGCCTGGTTGTGTGCAGCTCCGACAATACTTAAGCTGAACACCATTCAGGACAAAGCTTAATTGCCACCCTATTGAAAATCTTGAACATACACTGCCACTGGCACAGTGGCAGCAGTGTGTCCCATCTGCAAGATGCACTGCAGAAACTTTCCAAGACTCCTGGACTGCACCTTCTAAATCCACAACCTCTACAATCGAGAAAACAAAAGGCAGCAAATACATAGGAACACCTAGTCTTGCAATTTGATTTCCAGTTCCCACACCCTCCTGATTTACATAAGAACTAGGAGCAGGAGTAGACCATCTGGCCCCTCGAGCCTGCTCCGCCATTCAATGAGATCATGGCTGATCTTTTGTGGACTCAGCTCCACTTTCCGGCCCGAACGCCATAACCCTTAATCCCTTTATTCTTCAAAAAACTATATATGTTTACCTTAAAAACATGTAATGAAGGAGCCTCAACTGCTTCACTGGGCAAGGAATTCCATAGATTCACAACCCTTTGGGTGAAGAAGTTCCTCCTAAACTCAGTCCTAAAAATTTGGAACTGTATTGACATTCCTTCACTGTTTTGGGGGCAGAATCCTGGAACTCCCTTCACTGAATAGCACTGTGGCTGTACCTGCACCACATGGATTAGAGCAGTTCAAAAATGTAGCTCACCATCACTTGAGGCAGTTCGGGATGGGCAACAAATACTAACCTTGCCAACGGCACTCTAAGCTCATGAAGGAATGAAAATTTACACTGCTCTTATGTTAAATAGTCGTCCAGTCACCAACATCCTGTCCATGCTATGTTTATAGTTCTCAAACGACAACTGCAGGAATAATGCACAGAACAGCACCAACCTATGGACCTGTCTGACCTTTGACCTCACAAAGACCTTCAATACTGTCAACTGTGAGGGATAGTGGAGCGTCCTCCATTCTGGCTGCCGCCAAAGGTTTACCACCATCCTCTGTCTGCTCCATGATGACATGCAAACTATGATCAAAACCAATGGGGATCCACCACAGACCCAATTCACGTTTGGGCTGGGATCAAGCAAGGCTGTGTCATCGCACTGATGCTCTTTTCTTACTTCCTTGCTCCAATGTTTCACCTCGCCCTCAGCAAGCTGCAGTGGAGTTAAATGACAGAATAAATGGGAATCTGTTCCATCTCCACTGCCTGCAGGCCAGATCCAAAGTCGTTCCATTGTCTGTCATTGAACTACAGTATGCAGATGATGCTTGCATCTGCGCACCCCCTTGAAGTAGAGCTCCAAGCCATTGTCAACACCTTTACTGAGGCATATGAGAGCATGGGCCTTGCTCTAAACATCTGTATGACAAAGGTCCTCTACCATCCTGCCCGTGCCACATAGCACGGACCCTGGACCCCACTGCCCCATCCTGGTTATCATAATCCACAACGAGGCCTTCTCTGCTTTTGTTACTAGCGGAGCCTGCTGTCAACAAGGGCAGACATCGATAATGCCACCTTCAGTGTGCCAGCACAGCCTTCAGTCGCTTGAGGAAGAGAGTATTTGAATACCAGGACCTCCGACTCGGCACCAAACTCATGTCTAAAGATTAGTAGTGATACCAGCCCTCCAATATGGCTCAGAGACATGACCTGCGTACAGTGGGCACCCTTCTGAAGAAGTACCACCAGCGCTGCTTCCGCAAGATCCTGTGAATGCATTGGCAGAATAGGCACACCAAAGTCAGTATTCGTTCTCAGGCCAACATCCCCAGCATCGGAGCATTAACCACACTTGATCACCTCTACTGGACAGGCCACATCGCTTGCATGCCTGAAACAAGATTCTCAAAACAAGTACTGTACTTGGAGCTTTGAAATAGCAAGAAAGCCCTCAAGGACACCCTCAAAATCTTTTTGAAAAATTGCAACATACTCACCAAAATCTGGGGATCTGAGCCCAAGACTGCCCAAAGTGGAGGAAAAGCATCTGGGAAGGAGCTGAAGAACTCTGGTTTGTTTGCTGAGAGCAAGCTGAAGTCAAGCATAGACACCTAAAGGAGCATGTGGCATCCCGGACACCCCACCCACCGTTCCTCCAACCACCATATGCTTCACCTGTGATAAAGACCATAGTTTTTGAGTCCTTTTGGATTTTCCCATTTATTTTACTATTATTTGGCCCATAATAGGCATGTGACTTTAAACAGTGGACTTCAGCCAAGCCAACCTCCAAGTCAGGACAGCGTGTTCCAGAATTTGTATTTTGGTGAGGAGCAAACAACTTGTCGGTGCCGGGTGAATCTTGAGAACAAGCTTTGGAGGAAGCCAGTCTGATTGGCCAAGGACAGCAATTAGTGATTGGTTCCTGTGTGATGCTTCTGAGAGAACTGGGCAGAAGTGACCTTCAAAGAAGAAGGAAGTCTGTCTCTCTCGCTGCAAGTTCTGCTTTATTCTAAAACCAGTGAGCGAGTGGCACAACTTTACTATATATTTGAAATGATCTTGAATCTACAAAGAAAGTAGACAACCTTGCCAGAGAGAACCACCTTTCACCTAGAAGGAAGAAGTATCTAAACGGAAGCTTAAATTCTTGAAAGCCTTGATCTGGAAACGTTCCACGTGCATTGGAGATCCTTTATCTTATTTTGTCATTTTCTTCCCATGTGTGTATGTTGCATGTTTTGTCAGTTTGATTATATTATTGTTAAATAATAAAAGGTTATTTGTGTTAAATTTACAAACTTTGTGACTGCAGTTTTTTGGGCTCAGTCAAGGTCCTCGGGATTTTAAAAAACACCTAATTTCATCTGTGTTGCAACTCTGAGTCAAGTAAGGCTGGAATTGACCACGCACTAGCCCAGGGGGTCATGACAGGTAGCATATTGGACCCCTCGGATACCTTAGACCTCCTTTTTAGTGTTGAAGCAAATCAGTCTAGACTCCGATGGACTATCTGAGAAGAACATCATGCCCATGTATTTCCGGCTTGTTTATAGTTTGAATAAGCTTTATTTGAACAGTTTGTCATTTGACCATACTTGGGCAGTTGCCCATTTTTTTTTCATATAAAGACCGCGGTTGGATCTGCGCTTGAATAACTTGGTTGGGTGACTGGTAAATAATCCTACCTGACTGTTTAACACTGTCCCCATCTTTCATGGGTCTGGGTCTTGTCCGACAGGCAGTACTGGAAATACCCAAGGATGAGGATGGAGCTCTGAGATATTGACTGTTAGAAACAGATGAATTGCTGGGTCCATCCATGTCCAGATTAGAGGAAGTGAGAGACCTTGGAGTGCATGTCCACAGGTCCCATAAGGTTGCATGACAGATATAATGTTTTAGAATTGTCACAAGTAGGCTTACATTAACACCGCAATGAAGTTACTGTGAAAATTCTCTAGTCGCCACACTTCAGCACCTGTTCGGGTACACAGAGGAAGAATTGAGAATGTCCAATTCACATAACAGCACGTCTTTTGGGACTTGAGAGGAAATCGGAGTATCCGGAGGAAGCCCGCGCAGACAGAGGGAGAACGTGACCCAAGTGGGAATCGAACCCGGGACCCTGGTGCTGTGAAGCAACAGTAGTAACCACTGTGCTACCATGCCGCCGTGTGTGAGGTGACAAAGAAGGCACATGGAATGCTTTTATTGCGCAAGGTACAGAATACAAAAGCAGGAATATAATCCTGGAACTGTATGAAACGCTGGTTGGGCCATGGCTGGAGTTTTATGTATGGTTCTGGTCACTACATTAAAGAAAGGACATTATTGCTCTGGAGCGAGTGCAGAAGCGATTTACAAGAAAGTAGCCAGGACTGGAAAATTACAGCTATAAGGAAGGATTAAGTTGATGCAGGTTGTTTTCCTGAATACAGAGGAGGCTGAGGGGTGACTTGATTGAGGGTTACAAAATTACGAGCAGTTGAGGTAGATTAAACAGGAAAGACTGGCAATAAAAGCTGGGCCAGCCGGCAGCGCCCATATCCCACAAACAAATAAATAAATTCAAAACTTTTAAAACTTCTTTCCCCTGGCAGAGAGGTCAAATACCAGGAGGCACAGATTTAAGCTGAGTAGTGGATGGATTAGAGGTCATGTTAGGAAAAACAACCCAGATCCTGGTTTGTGTGTGGAATTTGCTGTCCGGATCAGTGGTTGAGGCAGACACCATCCAAAGGTATCTGGATCGAAAGCTGTAGTGCTGGAGGTGGGATCAGAATGGGCAGCGAGGCTTTTTTCAGCCGGCGGAGACACAATGGGTTGAGTGGCCTCTTTTTGTGCCATAATCTTGTCGTCCATCTCATTTACTTGTACCATCCTGATATTCATGAGATACACATAAATGTTCGGTCTGTGGGAAAACTCCACTTGGGTGCCATTCTCAGATGTCACCGAGGAGAAATCGGTAGGAGTGACTGGACTGTAATTGCCAATTTTGACTGCCATTGTCAGTAAGTCCAACCACAAGTATGTCCAATATATCTTGCATGGCAGTTATTTAACAAGTGAGTGGTTTGTTGGGTCACCTCTGAGAGTATTAAGAGTCAGCCACTGGTGTTGAATGTATGGCAGACCAAGTGAAGGATTCATGTTCACCGTTGAGCGATTTGGAGTTTTGTGACTATTTGGAAGATTTCATAGTCATATTTCTGGTGTCAGTTTATAAACTACTGGGTTAGTGAATTCACTTTCAGAGACCGCCATGGTATCATTTTAAATCAAAACTATTGGGTTGCTTGTAGAGTACCATAATTGTAAAGGAATTCCTCATACTAGCAACCTTTTGAGAGAATAAAATTCTCCTCATCTCTGTCTTAAACAGTAGACCTCTTAGTCATAAACTCTGTCCTCTGGTTCTTGTCTCCCACAAGTTGAAACATCCTCAACTGCGGTATCCACCCATCAAATACCACAGTGGGTAGCACTGTTGCTTCACAGCTCCAGGGTCCCAGCTTCGATTCCCAGCTTGGGTCACTGTGCGGAGTCTGCACGTTCTCCCCGTGTCTGCGTGGGATCCCTCCGAGTACTCCGGTTTCTTCCCACAAGTCTTGAAAGACGTGCTGTTAGGTAATTTGGACTATCTGATTTTTCCCTCCGTGTACCCGAACAGATGTTGGAATGTGGCGACTAGGGGCTTTTCACAGTAACTTCATTGCAGTGTTCATGTAAGCCTACTTGTGACAAAGATTGTTATTATGTTTCAGTTTGCGAGCAGAATAAGAATTTTTGTATGAATTTAAGCATTATACTGTACATCCACTAGAGGCCTCCACAAGCCTGCTTAATTGTACCCAAATAGCAAAATGTGTGCAGGTACATATGTCTCTTCTGTCTCGTCACAAAAATTCTCACCCTCCCCCCAAAGAAATTTTTTGTTTTGTGTGTACCTTTGCCCAAATGATTATTGGCTACCTTATTGTAAGTCCGTTTTTACGTTGTTCGACTTTAATGTCAACTAGTTATTGGGGCCAAGTTCTAGTTTTTAAAAATTTTAGAGTACCCAATTCATTTTTCCCAATTAAGGGGCAATTTAGTGTGGCCAATCCACCTGCACATCTTTGGGTTGTGGGGGTGAAAGAAACACACACGCGCGCGCACACACACACACAGGGAGAATGTGCAAACTCCACATGGACAGTGACCCAGAGCCAGGATCGAACCTGAGACCGTGGCACCGTGAGGCAGTAGTATGAACCACTGCGCCACCGTGCTGCCCCTGGCCAAGTTCTAGTTGAGCTGCTGCGGCTCCCTGAACCCCTCTCGTGCTCCATGACCCTCTGGCTTACTATTTACCTCCTCAAGTCTAACTGCTTTTCCTACCTCTCTCTGTTCATCTTCAGAGTTCACAACAAGAGTTCGGAGAGGAGAGTGGGAGGGGTGGCAGCGAGAGAGTGGGTCGAGGGGCAGCAGAGGCAATGAGCTGGAGGCCAGCAAGAGGAGTAGGGTCAAGAAGCAGGATGTTCAGTGAGCAGGCAAGGCAATGAGCAGGCGGCAAGTAGAAACACGGAAAATAGGAGCAGGTGTAGGCCATTCGGCCCTTCAAGCCTGCTCAGCCATTCAAATGGTCGATCATCCAACTCGGTAACCTGTTCCCGCTCTCCTCCACCCATCACCACCCCCCACACCCAATATCCTTAGATTTCTTGAGTCCCAAGAGCTATATCTAACTCCTTCTTGAAAACATACAATGTTGGACTTCCGGTTGCAGCTATGCCTAGGTATGTCGCACGGTCGGCAGCTCCCGCCAACAATGGACTTTTGGCTTTTGGGCCCTTCTCCGGAGCTCCAGCAGTAAAATTCGGGCTGCTGCAGCCGGCGAGGCTGTGGGTAACGTACCAGGACCGGCACCATTATTTCGATACGCCGGATGAGGTGTGGACTTTTATTAAGAACAAGAAGCTGGACTCGAACTAATGGACTGCTGTATGTTGTTGGGGGGTGCGGTGTTATGTTGTTTTTTTCCCCGTGTTTTCTTTTTTTTTCTTATTGCCCCTTTGTTCTGGACCCTCGAGGTTCTGGGCAGGGTCACAGTTGGTGTAGAGCTGCGTCACAGGTGGTGGGGATGGGCCGGACAACGAGAGCAGTTTGCGGGGTGGGGGGAGTCGCTTAGTGTTGGGGATAGCACCCGAAGTTTGCTTGTTTGATTGAGTTTGGAATGGGGGGCGGGGGGCTGGGTAGGAGGTTGGAGCCCCGGAGGGGGAGCCAACAGTGGGATTGAAGGTAGAGGCGAGAGCGGTCGGGGTCAGCATGAGTCAGCTGACTTACGGGAGTGCAAAGGGGGGTTAAGCGGACGCTTGACTAGGGTGAAGGGAATCGGGGGCAGGGGGGTGGAAGGGCTGGGATGCTGCTTTGCTGGCTTTAGGGGAAGCAACTTTCGGAGTAAAAGGGAGAGTCGGGATGGGGAATCTCCGGTTGGGGGACTGGAGCGTGCGGGAGGCGCGGGCGCGTGGCTGGCCTAAAAAAGGGGATGGCTAGTCGGGGGGGGGGGGGGGGGGGGGGGGGTAATTAACCCTCCGACCGGGCTGATCACGTGGAACGCGAGGGGCCTGAATGGGCTGGCCAAGAGGGCCCGTGTGTTTTCGCACTTAAGGGGGCTAAAGGCAGACGTAGCCATGCTACAAGAAACGCATCTGAAGCTCGCGGATCAAACCAAGCTGAGGAAGGGATGGGTGGGGCAGGTCTTTCACTCAGGGTTGGATGCGAAGACCAGTGGCGTCGCAATCTTGGCGGATAAAGGGGGTAGATATATTGTGGTGAATGGCAAGCTACAGGGGGCCTGGGTGTGTGTTAGTGAACGTGTGTGCCCCGAGCTGGGACGATGCAGGTTTTATGAAGCGAATGTTGAGTAAGATTCCGGATCTGGAGTCAAGCAGTCTGGAGAAGAGGGATAGGATGGAGAGGAAGAGGTTGGTGGGGGAGATACGTAGGGTGGACAGGAGGTATGCAGAGTCCCCCGAGGAGGGGCTACTGAAAGAGTGCCGGAGCCTGCAGGCGGAGTTTGATTTGCTTACCACAGGGAAGGCAGAGGCTCAGTTGAGGAAGTTACAAGGAGCTGTTTACGCGTTTGGGGAGAAGGCAAGTAGGATGCTGGCGCACCAACTACGGAAGAGAGAGGCGGCCAGGGAAATTGGGGGAATTAGGGACGGGGGGGGGGTAACACGGTCTTGAGCTTGGTAAGGATCAATGAGGTCTTCAATGGCTTTTATGGTAAACTGTATGAATCAGTACCCCCAGCGGGGGGGAAGGGATGAAGCAATTCTTGGACCAACTGAGGATCCTGAAGGTGGAGGAGGGGCTGGTAGAGGGATTGGGGGCCCTGATTGAGATGGAGGAATTGGTTAAAGGTTTGGAGGGTATGCAGTCGGGCAAGGCCCCGGGACTGGACGGATATCCCTTAAATTCTATAGGAAATTCTCAGAGCTGTTGAGCCCGTTATTGCTGAGAACCTTAAACGAGGCTAAGGAAAGGGGAACCCTTCCCTCGACGATGTCGCGGGCCTTGATCTCGCTCATCCTTAAGCGAGATAAGGACCCGTTACAATGTGGTTCCTACAGGCCGATATCGCTCCTTAACATAGACGCCAAACTGTTGGCCAAGATCCTGGCCGGCAGCTGAACACGAATGTGCGGAGGCTCTTGAACATGATCATGATGCTCTCAGAAGGAGGGGATGCAGAAGTGGTGGCTGCAATGGATGCGGAAAAAGCCTTCGATTGGGTGGAGTGGGAGTACCTGTGGGAAGTATTGGGCAGATTTGGATTTGGCGAGGAATTCATTGGGTGGGTCAAATTACTGTACGAGTCGGCTGCGGTTGGAGTACTTTAGGCTGCATCGAGGAAAGAGGCAGGGGCGACCTCTGTCCCCCCTGCTGTTTGCCCTGGCAATCGAGCCGCTGGTCATGGTGCTGAGGAGGTCTAGAAACTGGGGGGAGGGGAGCATCGTGTTTCACTGTATGCAGATGACCTACTCCTGTATATTTCTGATCCGGTGGAGGAGCTGGGGGAGGTCATGCAGATTCTTAGGGATTTTGGAGACTTTTCGGGGTATACGCTGAATGTTGGAAAAAGCGAGCTCTTTGTGATACAGGCGAGGGGCCAGGAAAAGAGCGTGGAAGAGCTACCGCTTAAGATGGTGTAGAGTAGCTTTCGCTACTTGGGCATTCAGGTGGCGAAGAGCTGGGGTGCCCTGCACAATTTAGGGCGGCTGGTGGATTAGATGTAGGAGGACTTTAAGAAGTGGGACATGCTACCGCTTTTCCTGGGGGGGGGGGGGTGCACAGTCCGTGAAGATGAGTCCTCCCCAGGTTCTTGTTCGTCTTCCAGTGCCTTCCCATCCTCATCCCCAAGTCCTTCTTCAAGTGGGTGAACAGGATTATCACGGGATTTGTGTGGGAAAACAAGACCCTGCGAGTTACAAGACTGTTCTTCGAGCGGGGGGGGGGGGGGGGGGGGGGGGGCGGCTGGCGCTGCTGAACTTCTGCAGCTTTTATTGGGCAGCAAACATATCCATGATCCGGAAATGGGTAGTGGAGGGAGGGGGCGTGGCGTGGAAACGGAGTCTTGCAGGGATACTATCTTGGGGGCACTGATAACGGTGCCGCTCCAGCCGGCACACACCATGAGCCCGGTGGTGATGGTGACATTGAGGATCTGGAGTCAGTGGAGAAGGCACGGGGGGGAGGGTGTAGGGTAGGGGCCTCAGTCTGGACCCCGATACTAAACACCCACGGATCCGTCCCGGGTAGAATAGACGGTGGGTTCCTAAACTGGCATAGAGCGGGTATCAAAAGGATGGGGGACTAGTTTATTGATGGGACTTTTGCTAGCTTGAGGGTGCTGGAAGAGAAATTCGGGTTGCCCCCAGGGAATACCTTTAGGTACCTGCAGGTCCGCGCTTTCTTGAAGAAACAGGTGGGGGAATTTCCGCTGCTGCCTGCCCGCAGAATACAGGACAGGGTGGTCTTGGGCATGTGGGTAGAAGACGGAAAGGTATCAGACATATACCAGGAGCTGCAGGAAGTGGAGGAGGCCTCAGCGGAGGAGCTGAGGGGCAAGTGGGAGGAGGAGCTGGATGAGGGCCTGTGGGCAGACGCCCTGGGCAGGGTCAATTCCTCCTCATCTTGTGCCAGGCTTAGCCTGATTCAGTTTAAGGTGGTACACCAGGTGCATATGACAGTGGTAAAAATGAACAAGTTCTTTGGGATGGAGGACAGGTGTGTGAGGTGTTCAGGGAGCCCAGCAATCCATGTCCATATGTTTTGGGCATGCCCGGCACTTAAAGAATTTTGGAGAGGCTTTGCAAAGCCTATGTCCAAGGTCTTGGACACTCGGGTAAAGCCGAGCTGGGGGATAGCGATATTTGGGGTGTCAGAAGATCCGGGAGTGCAGGACTCAAAAGAGGCCGGAGTCCTGGCCTTTGCCTCCTTGGTAGCCCGGAGACGGCTCTTGTTAATGTGGAGGGACGCGAAACCCCCCAAGTGTGGAGACTTGGGTCAGTGACATGGCTGAGTTTTTAAGCTTGGAGAGGATAAAGTTTGCCTTAAGAGGGTCCTTGCTGGGGTTCTCCAGGCGGTGGCAACCGTTCCTTGACTTTCTCGCAAAACGTTAAGTGAGGAGGTCAGCAGCAGCAGCAACAGGGGGATGAGAGGGGGGGGGGGGGAGACGCGGTATGGGTTGTGGATGGATTTCACTGGTAGAAGGTAGATATCCCACCTTCTTTTGTTAAGTTGTTAATTCGTTTTTTTTAATTCTGTTTTTTGTTGCCTCCTTTTTGTAGTGGTTTTGTAAAAATTTTGAATAAAACAAGTTTTAGAAAAAGAAGAAAACATACAATGTTTTGGCCTCTACTGCTTCCTGTGGTAGCGAATTCCACAGGCTTGCCACTCGGAGAGAATTCCTCTTCATCTCAGTTCTTAGACTATGACCGTTGGTTCCAGGCACGTCAATCATTGGGAACATCCTTCCTGTATCTCCCCTGTTTAGTCCCAATGCTAACCACTGTGCCACCCCTTAAATCATTAATATATACTGTGGGGGTAGCATGTGGCGCAGTGGTTAGCACTGGGACTACAGCTGGGTATATGTATGACTTCTTCCAGCTGGCGAAGATTAAGTTTGAATTGAGGCGATCAGTGGAGGGATTTGAGACATGGTGGGGACTGTTCATGACCATGATCAAGGAATTGTTCGTTGCGGAGGGAGGGGGTGGAAAGGGGGGGGAAATATTTACAAACTAAACCATGAGATGTCGAGAACGTTCTCCGATTTATAAGACTTCCAGTAGATTTGTCAAGCATGATGTCCCTTTCATAAATCCATGCTGACTCTTTCTGATTCTACCACCGTTTTCCATGTGCTATGCTGTAAAACCTTTGATCATGGACTCTAGAATTTTCCCCACTACCGACGTCAGGCTGACTGGTCTATAATTCCCTGATTTCTCTTTTCCTCCCTTTTTTAAAAGTGGGGTTACATTACCTACTCTGCAATCTGCAGGAACTGTTCCAGAGTTTGTAGAATCTTGGAAGGTAACCACCAAAACATCCACTATTTCTAGGACCACTTCCTTCAGTACTCTGGGATGTAGATTATCAGACCATAGGGATTTATCGACCTTCAATCCCATCAATTTCCCCAGACCATTTCCCTTCTAATACCAACCTTCTGTTCCTCCCTCTCACTAAACACAGTGTTCATCAAATTTCCTTTGTGAAGACAGAACTGAAGTATGTATTTAGTTCATCAGCCATTTCTTTGTTCCCCATTTGCAAAGTTAGCATATTTTTTTTATATTTTTACATTTATTATGGTTTTGATTACCAACAGTGGCATTTACCAATGTCTTGTATTTCAACTTGAGGATATAATTTTTTTTCTGTGATGAAAAATGTCATACAGAACCTAATTACAGCTTTTACATTGGTTTTAATGGGAAAATCTAATTTGCTCAAAGTTGGTTCACTTAAAGTTGCATTTTCTAGGTATGCTCATACAATTTGAAGTGAGGTCTTGCTGTATTTAGATTTGGGCAGAAAGATATAAAGATATGCGTTCAAGAAGAACAGAGCAGAATACATTCTGAAGTTATTTCCTGTAAGTGGCAGCACGGTGGCGCAGTGGGTTAGCCCTGCAGCCTCACGCGCCGAGGCCCCAGGTTCGATCCCGGCTCTGGGTCACTGTCCGTGTCGAGTTTGCACATTCCGTGTTTGCGCGGGTTTCGCCATCACTATCCAAAAGATGTGCAGGCTAGGTGGATTGGCCATGCTAAATTGCCCCTTAATTGGAAAAAAATAATGGTGTACGCTAAATTTTTTTAAATTACAAAACATATGTGTAACATGGTCTAAAAAAATATTATGGATGGCTGATGTACCTGTCATGACAGGTCCGGATCTTACGGCAATCATTCGCTGACTAGTATGATTGTCCGCCAAAGAAACTCCGTGTTACTGGTCGTGGGTTCTTGCATGACTGATTAACCCAATCCTCGACCCACTTCTTCGACCTCAAACTTGGAGATGTAGTCGGTCCTTGGATTCGAGATCGCTAGTATTCCTTTCTCCGGCTCCTTTTCCGGGCTTCCTCTTCCGTCAGGCGTGCTCAAAGAATTGAGTCCCTTCAATCAGGAGGTTCGTCCAAGTATGTCTCCTTTGCAAAGGTCTCCAAGGCATTGACATCTATGTTGCATTTCGTGAGGTAAACCTTTAGGGCGTTTTTGAAGCACTTCCATTGTCATCCTCTTGTTCGGAAACCTTCCTTTAGTCGGGCAAAAAAGATTTGCTTTGGCAGTCAGCACTCTGACATCCTAAGCACGTGGCTGGCCCAGCGATGTTGGTTTCAGATGATTATAGCCTCGATGCTGGTGCTCCTGGCATCTTCAAGGATGCTGATGTTCATACCCCTGTCCTCCCAGCTGATGTGGAGAATCTGTTTCAGACAGCATTGATGGTACCTGTCCAGGGCCTTGAGGCGGTGTCTTTGCGTAGTCCAAGTCTCCGAGCCATATGGAAGAGTTGAGAGGGCAACCGCCTTGTACACTAGGATCTTGGTGTCAGTACGGGTCTTGCGGTCGTCAAAGATACTCGCCCTTGGGTATAGGAAGGAGGCGCTCGTGAATTGGTAAGGATGTTGGATCTCCACATCAATGTCAGCCTCAGAGGAGAGGTGGTTCCCCAGGTATTGGAAATGTTGCTCGTTTGGTAGAGTGTCTCCATTCATCTTGATGAAGGGAAATACTGGATCTCACCCTGGGGCGGGGAAGTAAAGAACTTGAGTCTTCCTCTGGTTGAGGTTGCTTAGACCAAATCTTTGGTCTGCTTCTGCAAAGGTATCATGCATGGCTTGAGATTCTCTACTGAGAGAGTGGAGATGCCGATGCCGCCTGCATACTGAAGTTCTACAAGTGATGTCTGTGTTGTTTTCTTCTGGGATTTCTACTGGTTAAGGTTGAAAATTTTTCCATCCATACTGCAGATGATGTCCACTGGCAAACTAGCTCTTGACAAGTTGAAGGATGGTGGTAGTGAAGATGAAGAAAAGGATGGGGGCGATGACACATAACTGCTTGACCTCAAAAGTTTCAGTCATATTTCCATTGGTGAGGACTGTCGGCAACAGCTTGTCATGGAGGAGTCAGAGGGTGTGAATGCATTTCTCTGGACAATCTACCTTTGACCGAGTTTATCATAGAATTTACAGTGCAGAAGGAAGCCATTCGGCCCATCGAGTCTGCACCTGCTCTTGGAAAGAGCACCCTATCCAAAGTCAACACCTCCACCCTATCCCCAAACCCAGTAACACCACCCAACGCTAAGGGCAATTTTGGACACTAAGGGGCAGCACGATGGCCTAGTGGTTAGCACAGCTGCCGCACGGCGCTGAGGTCCCAGGTTCGAATCCCGGCTCTGGGTCACTGTCCGTGTGGAGTTTGCACATTCTCCCCGTGTCTGCGTGAGTTTCGCCCCCACAACCCAAAAAAATGTGCAGAGTAGGTTGATTGGCTACGCTAAATTGCCCCTTAATTGGAAAAAATAATTGGGTAATCTAAACTTTTTTTAAAAATCCACCTAACCTGCACATCTTTGGACTGTGGGAGGAAACCGGAGCACCTGGAGGAAACCCACGCACACACGGGGAGGATGTGCAGACTCCGCACAGACAGTGACCCAAACCGGAATCTAATCTGGGACCCTGGAGCTGTGAAGCAATTGTGCTATCCACAATGCTACCGTGCTTCCGTAGCACTTCCTAATTGGCTGGATGAGATCAGTGAAAACCATGACGAGTCGTTAATGTTGCTCCTGGCAGTTCTCTTGAAGGTACTGAGCAGTGAAAATCATGTCCGCTGTTCCATGGTTTTGTCGGAAGCCACACTGGTTTCTGGAAGGATTTCTTCAGACAGGAGATGGCGGCGAGCGAGGATTCGGGCGATGATGTTCCTGACCATAGAGAGTACAAAGATTCCTCTTTGGCATTCCTTTTTGGCATTCATGAGGTTGGCAAGAATTTCTTCTCTGCCCCAGATTTCCAACAGCTGATGGGGATGACGGGTGATCTCTTCTCCCTCCAAGTTTGAATATCTCCACCTGGATCCTTTCCACTCCTGCAACTTTTCCATTCTCCACGTGTTTAATAGCAGCGTCGACTTCACGCTTGGCGGGAATCCAAAATCATCTTTGTTGGGGATTTCCTCAAACACGTCCTCATCTATGGTTGTATCACGGTTTAGGAGTCCTTTGAAATGTTCTCTCCATTGAAGGCCAGTGTTGTATCCGTTTCTCAAGAGGGCTGTGTCTTTACTCTGCATCCGTTTGAGGGCGAGAGTGTTGGGTCCATATATTGCCTTGGTGGCACTGAGAAAGCCCAGGTATCTTGCTTATCAGCAAGGATGCAGCTCCTTAGCTTTCTCAGCCCACCATTGGTTCTTGATTTCCCTAGTTCATTGATTTCCCTAGTTCGTTGTATCTCTGCCTTGCTGGTTATGTTGTTTGGCTAGGTGAAGAGAGCTTTCCGCCTCTTGTCGATGAGGTCTTGGATGGTGTGATCATTCTCGTTGAACCAGTTTTGGTGTTTCCTTGTCTTGTAGTCACTTGGTGATGCAAGATACCAATCTGAAATACGAAGACCTTTACATAAAATTGTTTTGGGAAATGGATGTAGCTAAAAATAATTTGCTTTTGAATGTAGCTTGGAATAAGTCAGCATACATTTTCTGAAAGTTTAGAATGCCAGAGCGATCTTGCTGCTGTGGTGAAGTTTTAAGCCTTGCGAACATTGTATTGGCAATCTTTTGTGTGAGAATTCCCCTGTTAATGAGCAATATCAGTGTAATGCCTCCTGGGGCTGACATAGGAATAAGAAACAGTTGAAAATAACATGATGAACTCTGACCAAAGATACTTTTTGCATACAGAGAATTTATTTGCTGTGCAGTGACCGTTTCTGGAAGGAGTCGTGAACAGTGAAATCCCATAAACAAAAACTCGATAAACGAATAGTTAAATTTATTTTTGACGGTTGAGGGAGGAATGTTAACCAAGTCAGCACAAGAATGCCCTACTCTGCATTATTCTGCAATCGGGTCAAAATGCAAGACAGTTTCTTCTTTCTGCACTGTATGTTCTATGTTCTCCATTCATGTACTACGTACGCACTGAGACAACATGCTTCCAGCACAACCCTCTGCCAATGTAACTGGAAACATCTGGGAGATTGGTATAGTTGACTGGACTCCCATTCATTAGGAATGGCACCACATGGATACACCGTGTCTGAGCTCCAGTGCAGCGGAAAGCTTTGTGCCAGCACAGTATAAAATAAAGTTGTCACAGTGCCTGCTGCCACCCCATCTCTATTCTTGCAAATGAATAACACTAAGGTAATATTAACTGAAGAGAGAAATTTGCCATCCCAGTGGGTGGGATTGACTTAATTTCTTAGCTGAAAACTCTGGTATTTATGAACAACAATTAGATGCAGCTTTTGTCACTGACAGCCAACTTTGTAGTAGGGTATCCACTGGAGTGTCTATTATCCCCAAGGGCCTGTTCAGTGTTTTTCATAATATTGCAGATTAATAGATAAAATGTATGAAAGGGAGACATATTGCCATGGAATTAGTTCACTTGGAAACAAGTCATGTAAATAGAAGTGAGTTAAATTCTATGTGAGTAAAGTGAAATGTCCACTAGAGTGCAGCAGCAACTATGAAATATGTGGTGTGGCAGAGCCACAGTAATGTGTACAGCCAAATACCAATTATTAACTTGGCTCTTCTGTTTACTGTCAAACTAGTAAGATTGCATCCAGGTTATATAAATGAGTCATTTGTTGCAGTGAGAAACATTAAATGACCGGCCTAAAGGCCATGTTGACATTCACAACTAGAGGGCACTTGCATCAGTGTTGTAAATCTCTGACTTGGTGATTTTAGTTGGAGATGCCTGTCGCCTTTCTTACAATAGTTGTATTTATTATAACCTCCATATGTATTGCAACTATATAAATGCGTCAGCACTTTGTTTGTTTCACTAAGATGGATTTAGGTTACTTTGTACAAACAAGAATGGAATTAGACTAAGTGTAACAAAAATGTTGCAGTAGATTTTCAAAGTTATCTGGACACATTCAACAAGTTAATTTTCAATTTAACAGCATTAATCTTTCTCTTTTACGTGCAGTTGTAAGGGAACTACAAGATATTGTAATGTGGTAATACGCTCTATTTTGTGTGAAACAAGTCTGCAAACTTATAGCAGATGTCACTTGTAAGAGGTATGCTGACTTTAAAGGCACTTAGTCTCTTGTTTTATTACCTAAGGGGCTGTGGTGAAAGGTGATTTAAAACTGTCACTTTCAAACTCAGGATAGCGAAGCAATTGGCTTTCAAGAAATCCGGCTGCCCCGGGTATGCGTGCTACCTCAGCCGGATGTAGCAGTGCGCAGGCCTGGAGCCCAGCGGAGCAGACCGCCTCCTCCGTACGTCAGCGCGCTGTCCCAGGAGCAGATATTTTTACATCGATGGAGTCTTCCCGCCAGAAGTGGTGGCAGAGAGAAGATCACATGCTGGGTGCACTGAAGTCACCTGCTCAGGGCGTGAAATTACTGAGAAGAGCTTCCTCCATTTTGTAGCTGCCAACAAGGAAGCAACAAGACTATGTGAAGAACTGAAGACGGATCGTTTTGGAATAAGGAAGAGAGCGCCAGATACACAAACAGGCCATGATCTCGCAACTGAATCTGCTGGCGAGAGCTTCACGAGTCCACGGCAGGACAAAGCAGTGCTGGTGTGAGCTCCAGGACCACCGATGAGCAACCCATATAGAAATGTAACATTGAATGACAAAGCAAGTGAGATCATGAGGACCAAGCAGGCTCACCTGTCGAATTAAAAGGAAGAGGATACGTGGGTTTTGAGTTCGGTCCGCATGTTTTGTGAAGATCAACCGGTTGGTAAAAATGGTTCCCCAGAAAAAAACGTTGGAAAACACTAATTTTAAAATGTAGACCTTTCGAATGTTATCGCGATCTCTACCTGAAACATTCCAGAATAGTTAACAAAATGATTAACATACTCCAATGTTATCAGCACGGTTATTTGCTCTCAAGCAGCTGACACTGATGAGTGATTCAACACTTCGAGATAAAATCAGTTTGAATCAAGGTTGTTGTGGTCTGTATTTTGGTTATAAGATGACTTACATTTGGTGCATTTGGAAAGTTTGTCACTCACCCGAGTGTCTGCTAGTTGTGAGCTGAGAGTGCTGATTGATTGAATGACACTCCTGCCCACTGGGAACATACCTTCAGCTGATTTACTAGGGGGCATAGGTTTACGGTGTGAGGGGGAAGGTTTAGAGGAGATATGCGAGGTAAGTTTTTTACACAGAGGGTAGTGGGTGCCTGGAACTTACTGCCGGAGGATGTGGTGGAAGCAGGGATGATAGTGACGTTTAAGGGGCATCTTGACAAATACATGAATAGGATGGGAATAGAGGGATACGGACCCCAGAGGTACAGAAGATTTTAGTTCAGATGGGCAGCATGTTGGGCACAGGCTTGAAGGGCCGAAGGGCCTGTTCCTGTGCTGTATTTTTCTTTGTTCTTTGATCATCACGTGCACTTTCACAGGTGGAATCGCTGAGTATTGGTAACTGGAATTCAGACCTTTTTTAACCACTTTTTACTGTGTTCTTAGTCTTTCTCCCCCACCTCGCTCTCCACCAGTCCTCCCATCTCCACAACTCGGGGCAGTTGTAGCTTCTCCTAATTCTGCTCGAGTTGACTTACCCCCATATGAACTGTGAAACAGATAATGGGAGCTTCCGAGTCTGTGTACCTCAACTACTTGGTGTGTGAGCCAACTAAACCTTCCGAGTTCAGAAATGCTAAATTAATGGAAAATACATGCTGATATCATATGCTGAAACAATTTATTCAGCACAAATATTAATCAAATGTAATTCATTTATTTGAATACAGACTATCACAGAGCAAAATGAAAGGAATAAGTGTGGGATAATTGCAAACATGTCATTAGAAATTATTCAAGATTGCCTGGGTTGAGAAATGTTGCTAATGCAAAATAACCAGCCTCCTCTTCTTGCTGAAGATACAGTTGATTTGTGAAATTTAGTTCTGATTTACCATAAAATCACCACTGAATCTTCTCAATTTGCAATAGTGATTTTGCTCTGCGTGGGTTAAGATATTGCAAGATTGCATTATAATGTGAGTTGCACCACCAGAGGCTGCCAGTGAGCTATGAAACTAACAGTGGACCAATTCAGCCAGAACAGCCAACAGGTATTACTGTATCAGTATTTAGCCATCAATTGGGTCGACTGTTATGATCCAGTGTTGTGATAGGTCTGCTACTGATAATTCCATTTGTAGAAGTTACAACACCACTAGCATAAACTGTTTTACAGACAGGCTGGAAGAGGAACCCCAACCTAATGCAAGTTAATAGCTTTAAAGTAAGAAAAGCTTGCATTTATGTACGGCCTTGAATGCCCACAGGACATCCCAAAGTGCTCTATAACCATTGAAGTACTTTTGATGTGTCATCTCTGTCACAAATGAAGAAAACAGCAGCCAATTTGTCCACAGCAAATTCCTGCAAACAGCTATAGATAATCTGTTTTTTCAAATAAATTTAGAGTTCCCAATTCATTTTTTCCAATCAAGGTGCAATTTAGCGTGGCCAATCTGCACTACCGCCTCCCGCTGGCCCGGGACCCTGGGAGGAGCCTGAGGAGATCCCGCCTGTCGATGATCCCGGTGGCGGGTCAAGGCAGGCCCTGGGTTGGTTGATGGGCCCGTGTCGCCCGCCACACACACCACCACCCCCTACCTTTCCCGTCTGTTGGTACAGAGGCGAGGGTATCTGGCCTCGCCAGCGCAAAGTTTAGTGCTTGTACCGTTTTTTTGTACAACTGTGTTGTGAACTGTTTTAATATCAGAGTATCCCCCCAGCCCGTACCTTGTTTCTCCAACGCAAAATTAGTGTTTATACCGTTTGTCCTTGTGTATATTTTATGTTTGCTGTTTTAATAAAACGATATGGCCAATCCACCTACCCTGCACATCTTTTTGGTTATGGGTGCAAAACCCATGCAAGCACTGGGAGAACATGCAAACTCCACACGGGTGTGACCCAGAGCTGGGATCGAACCTGGGACCTCAGCGCCACAAGATAATCTGTTTTTGAGATGTTGATTGAGAGATAAACAATGGCAAGGACAGAAGGGATAACTCCCTTGCTGCTCTTCAAAATAGTGCTGTGGGATCTTTTGTATTCACTTCAAAGAACAGATGGAACCTTTATGTAACATTTCATCCAAAAAAAGGCAATGCAATCATTTCCTCTGAATCTGAGGTGAGAGCATGATCAACTGTTGTATATACTGCACCTTTTCCAAATAGCTCAAATAGGCAGTTTGCAAGAAGGGTCATTTAGGAGAGAAAGTACTTAGATTTTACACTTCCCTTCTGCCTAGATAGTAAAGGCGGCACAGTGATTAGCACTGCTGCCTCACTGCCAGGGACCCGGGTTCAATTCCGGCCTCGGGTAACTGTGGAGTTTGCACTTTCTCCCCATGTCTGCGTGGTTTCCTCCCACAGTCCAAAGATATGCAGGTTAGGCGGATTGGCCAGTCGCTAAATTGCCCCTCAGTATCCAATGGGTTACGTGGCGTTACAGGGTTGTGGGGATAAGCTTGGGATCTGGGTAGGGTGCTCCTTTAAATGGTTGGTGCAGACACAATGTCCAAATGGCCATCTTCTACACTGCAGAGTTTCTGTGATCTATGCATTTTTTTTTAGAATATTTTTATTCTCTTTTTTCACATTTTCATCAAAATTTACAACAACAGATAATCAAGAAATACAATGACAATCTGCTAGCCATCAAACCCTTCATCACACCCACCCTCAAACAGATCCCAACATTTTGAATACAAAACGCCAATGAAAAAGAATCTCCAACCCCGGCCGATCCGACACCACGAATACAGCTTCTAAGGGACCCGGTTTGAATCTCGCGTGCACCACTTTTGAGTTTACCGTAAAGATCTCACTCCAATACCCCTCCAGTTTTGGACAGGACCAAAACATATGAACGTGATTAGTGGGGGCCCCCACATCGTTCGCAAACATCCTCCACCCCCTTCAAAAAGTCGACATCCTCGCCCTATACGCCACCTTCAACTGTATCAGCCCCAACCTCGCACATGAAATTGAGGCATTCACCCTCCGGACCACCTCACACCATGACCCCTCCTCAATATCCTCCCCCCAACTCTTCCTCCCACTTCGCCTTAATCTTCTCTAGCGATACCTTATCTTCCCCCAGAATCACCACAAGTGTGACCTATGAATTTCTGTACCATCAGTCTGAACCTCTTCTATTCCAACCAGTAGAAAATATAATTTATTTTTTCAGTTATAAAACAATTTTTGATGCAAGACGATTTCCATTTTTAATTTCCTAGAAAGGGTAATTTAATCACTAATCACCAAATCCATCCCAGTAAACCCATCCTTCCTTCGCAAGCAGCTGAGACTCAACAAGATCATTCATAACCGTACACTCATGTTTGACCCCGGGCTGAACTTCTCGCGCTGCATCCTCAGTAAGACTTCCTGTTTCCACCTCGGGAACATTTCCTGAGTCTGTCTCTGCCTTGAGTCGTCGGCTGTTGAAACTCTCTGCCGTGCCTCTCTCTAGTATTCCAAAGCACTCCTACTGACCTGCCACATTCTACCTTCCATATGTCCAAAGATGTGCAGCTTAGGGCGATTGGCCATGCTAAATTGCCCTTCGTGTCCAAAAAGGTTAGGTGGGATTACGGGGATAGGGTGGAGGTGTAGGCTTAAGTAGGGTGTTCTTTACGGGTGCCGATGCGGACTCAATGGGCCGAATGGTCTCCTTCTGCACTGTAAATTCTATGATATGCCCGAGGTCATCCAAAACTCTGTGGCCCATGTACTAAAGTATACCAGTCCTGTTCACCTGTCACCCTATGCACACTAATTTGCATTAACTCCCTTTAATGCCTCATGTTTGAAAAATTACTCATCCTCGTTTTCAAATCCCTTCATAATCTCGAGCCTATTTCTGTAATCTCGTCCAACGTGACAACCTCCAAAGGTATCTGCACTCTCCCAATTCTGACCTTTTGAGCATTGCCTATTTTAATCACGGCACCTAAATCTGTAATTCCCTCCTGTACACATTGTCCTTTTCGGGACAGTTCTTTTGAACAACTCCTTAAAACATAGCTCTTTGACCAAGCTTTCGGTCATCTAATGTAATATCCTCTTTACATGCAAAAATACAAATTAAGAGCAGGAATAAGCCATTCGGCCCTTTAAACCTGCTTTGCCATTCAATAAGAGCATGGTTGATATAATGGTGGCCTAAACTCCACATTCCACTAGCCCCCCTCAGTAACCTTTGACTCCGTGTTACTTGAGCACCTATCCAGCTTGCCTTAAAAATATTGAATGACAGGGCAGTACGGTGGCACAGTGAGGAGCACTGCTGCCTCACGGCGCTGAGGTCCCAAGTTCGATCCCGGCTCTGGGTCACTGTCCGTGTGGAGTTTGCACTTTCTCCCCTTGTCTGCGTGGGTTTCGCCCCCACAACCCAAAAATGTGCAGGATAGGTGGATTGGCCAAGCTAAATTGCCCCTTAATTGGAAAAATGAATTGGATACTCTAAATTTTTTTTAAAAAAAACATAGCGAAGCTTTGTGTTGAAGTGCTGAAACTCAATTTTTTTTATTCTCATCGCCAAAAAGATCTGGCAACTTGACCACAAATAGGTAGTTTGAAACATGTTATCAGTTAATCTTTTGTAATATATAAAAATAACAAAGTTTAAAATACAGTATGGACTCAAATGGGAGCAGCTAGTTAAACATCAAAATAACAGTAGAACAAAAGAATTAGAACAAACGGCAGTTCACTGTGAATATACACCGGTAACAACGACTAATGCCGTCACAGCACTTACTGATAACATCATTGGATTTAAGTATTAAGCTGCATAATACTCTAACATTTCTCAATTGTGTATTTGCTACTGTTGGTTGGTTAATTTGCTACTGTGTACAGTGCATGGGAAACCTTCACCTCTTTAGTTTTATGAAGGACCAAATTTTGAATATTGATGTCCAGTATATACTTTTTTTTTCAAACTAAATTTGACATTTTTGTCAGCATTGCTGAAAAAAGACATGGTTGAAACTTTTAATCTTGCATTCATCAGGACAATTGAAAAATACTGATGTCAGGGGAAATAGCAATTTTATACTGTGTGAGAAGAGAATGCTGAGTGGTTGACAAGTGGACTCTGGTCGATGCTTTGCCATGGAGCATGCACCAGTTAATAGTGACTGATAGTTAACTGTCAAGCATTGTTTGAAAATTTAAACCAGGCAGCTTTACTCTGGTCAATGCATTACCTGAGGAATGAAGCAGCGAATAGCCATCACTTATTTTGTTCAGTTTAAACCGGCACAATGTGTGTACATGCCCTTTCTGCCTGCAACGGACAACACCTTTTGTATGAATGGGCAATAACCTCGGAGCTCCCCGGTGTCCCAATGGGGGCGGGGGAGATCTGCCTCAGAGTTTCACAGGTAAGTATTTGCATGGCAATTTCCCAGAAGCGCTAACTTCCTCTGGACAATTACCCTGATTTGTGAACCAACTGAAAATGTGACGTAAATCACAAATTTTGCATGGTTCTGCCGGGCTGAGACTAAAGCTAGTTACTCAGAAGAAGCTCAAGGATTCAAATCTCCTAAGTAGGTCAAGATTGGCCTTCCACCCCCAGACCCAACTCTCCCACCCAGCTGACCTGACACCAGTTTCTGACCTGATCCCACTCTTAACTCAACCAATCAAAATCCACTTCCCAATCAATCATCACTCTCTTCTCATGCAGTATAAACTTGTTATTTCCCCTGACATTTATATTCTGATGAGTTCAAGACAAAACTTTTCAACAAAATGTTGTTTTTCAGCAATACTCAAATTCTGTACGACCAAACAACTATTTCTATCAGCAAGTTAATTTTATCACCAATTGAGAATTGAGGAAAAACACTGATGTTTGCTTGCTCCTGACGTCTAATGTGGAGGTTGGCAGGCATTAACATAAAGCTCCCGGCATCGAGAACATCCTTGCAGTATTTTGAATTTGGGAAAGGATTTTTTGATGTGTAAACTTGACTCAATTACTCAGTAAACACAAAGTTGAAATGACAGTGAACAGGAACAGAGGAAGTTGCTGCTAAATACTGAAATGCCAATGAGTAATTGAACTGTTTTTTTGTGTAAATCATTGATTGTTAACATGGTAACTGTAATTGGAAGAAATACTTTGATTTATATAATACCTCAAAGACGTCCCAAAGCACTTCACAGCTACCAATGTACTTTTTGAAAATTGGTCGTTGTTGTAATGTGGGAATGTGGCAGCCAATTGGTGCATAGCAAGCACCCACAAAAAGCAATGTGATAATGACTAGGTACGATTTTTCTTTCTTTCACAGGACTTGGGCCTTGCTGACTAGGACAGCACCCATCCCTAATGCCCATGAGAAGGTGGTGGTCACCTTCTTGGACCGCTGCAGTCTAATTGGTGCAAGTATGGGGCAGCACGGCAGCATGGTGGTTAGCATAAATGCTTCACAGCTCCAGGGTCCCAGGTTCGATTCCCGGCTGGGTCACTG